>NC_064874.1:23059402-23066902 GCF_943734745.1 Anopheles darlingi | reverse complement strand
GCGAAGAGGTAACTGGAAGAGAGTAATCGAAAAGCCGGAGACGAGAACAACACCAACAACTAACATTCATCCGCATAATCCCTTTCTGGATAGAAAAGTTGCTCATCCTCCCTGCAATAAATAGCTATAGCGCCGCTAAAACGATACGAAATCGAAATCCTACATCCTACTAAACACAAATCGGTTCCTACGCAACGATCCAAGTGATCCTAGTATCGATTACTGCAACGAGTTCAATGCATTCACTTATAGGTAGACGTACTAGAGGGCGTGTGGTAGATGTGGCTTCGCTTTGTACATATATTTCTTGTACAGATAATCATATCTTGGCCATTGCTTAACGAACCTGTAAATACTTCTGGCAACTTGTGTGTTTAGAACCTACAATCATCGAGAGGCCAACTATTCTTCTCCGTAAAGGTGATTAGAAAGCTTCTCTGTACAGCCAGCCCTAGTTGACCGTTCTTGTGAGATGTGTTGTACTGCTAAGCCTGATAATATTTAAGTTTTAGCATTAAGCATTAAAATACTATTTCAAAAGAAAGAAAAACATGCAATAAGACTTTTTCTATTTTCAATGAAATATTCGCTTTCCGTTTCCGACTTTTCTTTATCCAAGCAATGCATCCGAAAAAGTACGAATTAATTTTATTAAATCCATCATAACGCCATCCCAACACCAAACACCTGTCCAGCATCTAGAGCGCTCAGTATAAAGACCGTGGATGGGAGCTTCCGAAGAGATGCTGCCATGATTTGGGCCACCGAAAATCGAATTCCTGTGCACCGGCCGGCAGCAAGCGTTCTCCGCTGATCGTGTGCAGCATCCGGGCTAGCATAAGACCCTCGGTTGTGTTGTCACCCTCGGAGACGTACATGAACAGCAGGACACCGGCGATACTCCGCTCGGTCAGCAGCTCCAGCAGCTTTGCACCGAATCCTCCTCCGTGAATAACGCCTCCCGTGTGTTTCGTCCATCGTCCACCATCTTCCGTCAGGCGTCGGGATCCGGCATCGTCCGCTCGTTCGTACATTTCATTCGCCACATAACTGAACGGTGCCGTACGGACATTGGATTTCTCGTGTGCAAAACAGCTGGCCAGCAGTAGCACCTCTGTGAAGTGACGATCGCGTACAAAATCGGCCAACTGTTCCAGGAAAGCGCGTTGCTGTGCGTTACCGACGAGCGGTGCCCGTAGCTGGAGTACCGCAAGGTGTTTCTCCTCTGATAGATACAGCTCCGCCGAGGTGGACACAAAATCTGCCGGTTCGTGTTCGAAGGCTGGTGCACCGATGACCGGAATGAGCGCCGGATGCCATAGCTGGCCGACCGGATCGAGTTTCAACGTTTCGATTATCACATCCACCGCCAGCTGCGGAACGTTCCCGACACTAACCGAGGGTACGATGAGCGTGTAACCGGTGAAATCTATTTCGCGTCGGAAGGAAAACATTTCAATGGGGGATTGCGGAATGCACTGGAATTTCACAAAACCGGAAAATCGTCGCGAGCCGGCCGGATTTTTAAAAAGGAAGATGAGTTGCGGAACCGCGCTCTTGTTTTGACTGGCAGCGAATGACAGTTGCGAAACTGTCAAACCGCGCTTTGTTTACTCGGATTTCTTCGAATTTTTCTTGACCTTGTCCTTGAAGCCGGCGCCTGCTGCTAAAAAAGCGGAAACCCGGAACCATGGTGGATGTGAAGAAGTTTAGTGATACCGACCTGTACGGGTTGTTCGAGGTGGACATTGGAGCCACGGAACAGGAGGTAGGTCCAGCATGTGTTTGCCACCAAATCTCACCGATAGCTAACGAATTCCCGCTCGTTACAGATCCGGAAAGCGTACCGCAAAAAGGCACTACAATGCCATCCGGACAAAAACCCCGACAACCCGAAGGCAGCCCAGCTTTTCCAGGAGCTCTCGAAGGCCCTCGAAATCCTGCTCGATACCTCAGCCCGTGCCGCATACGATAAGCTACTGAACGCAAAGAAAGCGGCAAAACTACGCACGAAACAGCTCGATGGCAAGCGACAGAAACTGAAGGCGGATCTCGAGGAGCGAGAGCGACGAGCACGGGAAGAGGCCACCGGGGGATACAAAACGGCCAGCAATAAAACACCGGAGGAACTGTTCCAGGAGGAGTTTGATCGGTTACGCAAAGAAGGCTCAAAGTTGATCCAAGAAGAGCAAGAATTGATGCGCCAACAGCTGCAAGAGGAACTGCGGCTTATACAAACGGCGGCAGCACCATCGTGGGATCCATCGCAACACCGCGTAAAGATACGCTGGAAGGCGGACAAAACTGACACCGGCAATGGAGGTTACACGGAAGAGATTTTACGCAAATTTCTCAACAAATACGGTGACCTGAATGCACTTGTGATGAGTCCCCGGAAGAACGGTAGCGCTTTGGTAGAGTTTAAACAGAAGGACGCGGCCGAGATGGCGGTAACGTACGAGAAGGGACGACTGGATAATCCTTGTACACTGGAATGGGTCGGTGAGGCACCACCGGCAACGAAACAGAAAGCTGGAGGACGATCCACTGGCGGTGGTACCATAACGGAACGGGATTACGAAAGTCTCGTACTACGGCAGTTGCGCCAGGCCGAGGAACGCAAGAAGCTTATCGAGCAGATGATGAAAGAAGATGCAGAAGGAGACGATTAGATCAGAGATAAAACAGCTAAACAGCGAAGTAATTTTTATGTTTTCCAATAATTTATTGACTCCAACCTTATCGTTTCCTATCAAGCAACAACTGGAAATGACCGAAAATGTACTGCGGCCGGGGGTGGTTTTGGTTTTTGCTAGCAACGATGCATTCATGCGATGCTGGTTTGACTTCCTTCCAACCCCGGGCGCCCTTTGATGGCTTCCTCGGCTAGTTGGATCAGCTCCGGTAGCTTGTCGATTTGCTGCCAAGGGATCTGGGCTTCCTCTTTGATGTAGCGCGCAAAGTGCATCACATCGACCTGCAGCTGTAGCCGGATTTTGTCATCATCGGTCGGTGCAGCCGAACTGCCGGCAACGGGCTGCTGTCCACCAGCACTGCCACCGGTATTTCGATCGCGCAGATTCTTTAAACGACGCAACGATTCTTCGGTCTTCTGTACGGACGTGATCACTTCGTCGATCACCTGGTAGTATCTGGAAAACGAAGAAGATACGAGGTTGTTAGAACTGGGCCATCGTTGGTAAAGTGACCGGACCGTTCGGTACTTACTGCACAGTGACGTGACTGTAGACGCCACACAGAAACTCTCGCATCGCATCGCCAACGATCATCGAGTCGTAAGTTCGCTTAAAGCTGTCCGTTGGTGCGAGCACTTGCTCTACGTACGGGCAGCAGCGACTCGGCAGTTCACGATTCGTTTTCCGATACAATCGTGGAATGTCGCTAGCCTGCTTCAGTGGCACTAAACTGCTCGCTATAAGCTCCTGTACGATCGAACGTTGAACGTGTGTTTGCTTCGTACGGAACAGTGTGCCACATTCACCGAGAGCGGCTTCTAATTCGGCCCGTGGTACTCCTAACGAAGAGCTTTTGTCTGCTGCTAGGTTCACGATCGAAGGGATCTTTAGCACGATATTGCCCAGATCGGAGTAGAGCGCGACGAGGAATCGTATTCGAATCGATTGTGCTTGTTCCACGCCGGTGATCGTCGGATCATCGATTTTGGCCACGATTGCGCCATCACACCAGACCGCAAGACGGGCAAGAATTTGTAGCGTTAGCTTAAGGAAACGATGGAATAGCTGCGACAGGAAGATACCTTCCTGCCAACAGCGGGAAATGGCGGTCAGTGCGCCGGAAAATTGCGCCACATTGAACTGGGAGGCGGAAATGGTGGTGGTACCGAGGATCTGCTGCCGATCGATGATCGCACCACTACAGCTGGCCTCGAACGTGGAACCGATCTCCTGAAAACGGATCTGAAAGTAAACCGGCAAATTCCAGCGCACCTGGAAGCTACGGTACTGGGCGTGCGCCTTAAACTGGGCCACATCTTCCGCATCGTCCAGGATCAGTTCGATTCGCTCGAGAAACTCCAGTGTACACTTGTACTTTTGATAGAACGCATCGGGATTGCCGGGAGCGAAGATCGATGACATGTTCGTCTCCATACGACGTTCCACTTCCGCCCAAAAGGCGTTCACTACGAAGCTGTAGCCCTTCACTTTACCGTTCCGTTTCGTAAGCTGGCACAGGTGCTTCATGCGCATCGACACAAAGTCCAGTATCTGATTGTAGATCCCGGTCAAGCCTTGGGGCGAATTCTGGAGGCTCGTCTCGGAGATGACCCGGTTCATGAATGGTGCCACGATTTCGCGTCGAAACACGGTCTCTGCCGTACGACACTCGTCCAGTGTGCAGTAAATGCGAAGGCAGCGTTCGAGCTCTTTAGGCTCGGGGTCATCCAGTGCTCGCAGAAAATACTCTTGCAGTCGACCCAACAGTTCATTCCACAGTTCCTGCGCCAGCTGTTGCTTGGATGGGTCGAGGAAATCTTTACAGAACTTAATGTTAAACTGTAACTGGATCGATTCGAGTGCGGCACGTTCGAGAAGGGTTGCATTGATGGCCACGGCTACCGCCACAGGTTCTCGTTGCTGCTGCTGCTCATCCCTCCGTAGCATCGTCTCGAGCTTCTCCAGTGAAGCCTGACATCGGGCCAAACTTTGGAGTGACTTTTTGTGACCCCGCAGAGCCTTTTTCTGCTCGAGACAGTTGGCAATCTCGTGCATACTGCTCTCGAGGGCAGCCTTGACGAGAGCGATCTCTGCCCGTAGCTTCTCCAGCGGTCCCTGAATCCCTTCGATCTGCTCATCCAGTCCGATCAGATTGGCGGACAGATCGACGAAATCCGCGTAATCCTGGTTGATCAGCTCGATCATAGCCGATCGCAAAACCTTTAGATACAGTCCGAGATCATCGCGGATGATCTCCAGACTGCCCGCATTCCGATTCTCGTGCAGGAACTCATCGACCGAGAAGGTTTTCTGTAACGAGGGTGAAGGGTGGAAGTTTAGTAAGGTGTACGTGTTTGGCTGAGGCTGGTGTCGACGGAGACCTTCATGAATTCGTTTTTGTCGAAACATAAAGTTGCGGGTCCGGGCGGTAAGCTGAAAAGCTCGTTACCGCTTGGGGCGATGCCCTTTTCCTCCATCCTGGAGCGGTGGCCAACTGATCAACACTGAATACTGCGCACACACCGAAACTGGGCCGATAATACTCAGCGATTCCACTGCATTTTATCATCAAAAGTTTAAAAAATTTAGCCAGAAAAACAGATTTCGTCAAGTCCACTGCGTTGACACATCATCAGTAAACAAACCGCCACTCACGGTGACAGCTGACAGTTCGGCCAGGGGAACTCATTTATGCGCAAAAGCCGGTTCGAATTGGGATTTGCATTTTAAATTTACGCCTTAAGTAGTAGCATCCCAACATAATAAAGAATAATATAGTTTTGTAAAGATGAAATACGTTCCGTCACTTTGAAAGCAGTGGAAATTGACCACAAAAGTTCGATTAGCTAGCGATAGTAACGCTTTCGGTTGGTAACGCTTCTTGGCACTCACGGCCAATGTTTTGATTTGGCGGATGCATTTTTTTGCGGTTTGTTGACAATATCGGTGCATTACGAGTTCGTTGCATTCCTGCGAAGTTTAGCTGCACCGGGCGACGCGGTGATACGGTAAAACCACACAGCAGTGCACAACTGATATCAGCAGGTCAGTGAAATACGCAAAACAATCAACTCGAGCGATGTGATTCGTGGCAGCAGCGATCTGCGAGCGGAAAGTCGGGCTCTTCTTCTATGCCCGACACATGCAGTTTTTACGCATAATCCGCTGCAATCAGCGACGATTTGTTGCAATAACGTGAATAGCAGGCCGAGGAATCGTAGTATACGTTGGTGAAGCTTCTAGATTCCGGTGCACAATAACGTTGACCCGGATATCCTTGAAAACCGTTCCCGGAGGACGTGCGTGTGAGCTGATTTGTTTACTGCTGGATCATCCAATTGCGATCGTCCACCTCCCCGTGTGATTGCATCTTCCGATGTTGGAGGTGGTGGTGGTGATGATGCATTAGCATAGAGGAGGAGAAGATAACGCAGTGAAAAGCAAAAACAAATCGAAGAAGAAGCTCCCCGTTTGCAAGGAGAAGGTGAGGAGAAGGCCGTCTCTTCTACTGTCACCGTGACATAGCGGGTGTTGCTGAGGTCTTGTTTGAAATCTAGTATTTGCTGAGAATTTTGGGAAGTACACCGAGCGATCTTCTCGAGCGTTGATAGCAGCTACCGTGTTCGATAAGACGGTGGCCTGGCTAAACGGTAAGGATGAAACGAAAACAGCAGTATGGATGCGTCACCAACGTAACCCAGATGCTGACGGACCGTGCCTACGGGGATGTCGAGTATGTGCTACGGAATCGGCTTCGAACCGCACCCCAGTTCGTGGATAACATCGAGCTGGAGACGGAACTGAAGGGACACAATGGGTGTGTCAACTGTCTCGAGTGGAGCGAGAACGGTTGCATCCTAGCATCGGCCTCCGACGATTTTCACGTGATGCTGTGGGATCCGTTCCGGCACAAGCAGCTGTACGATCTGCTCACACCCCACGAAGGGAACATCTTCTCGGTGAAGGTAAGAAACTTTGGTGGCCATGACAACGTCGAGTGTACTAATTGATTTTCTCTCTCTCTCTCGCTCTCTCTTCACTGGATAGTTCCTTCCGAAACGGGGCAACTCGCTGCTAGCAACCGGTGCCGGCGATTGCAAAACGTTCGTTTTCGACGTAAGCCGGCAGAACGATAGTCCGATCCGAAAGTGTACCTGTCACATGCAGCGCGTGAAGCGACTGGAAACATCTCCCACGGATATGCACCTCTATTGGTCGGCGGCCGAAGACGGTATGGTGCTGCAGCACGATCTACGCCAGCAGCACGGTTGCGATCGACAGGACGCGAATGTACTGATCGATCTGAAGAACAACATCATCAGCATGCCGGAGGTGAAGTGTATCGCCATCAACCCACTGCGGCCGGAAATGATGGCCATCGGTGCGAACGACATCTACACACGGGTGTACGATCGACGAATGATTTCATTGACCAGGGTATGAAGCATCCTGCCAGCGTTAGCCAAGGCCTGCTAAGACATTTGCTTGAACATTCGCTTGCCTTTCTAGGTGAAGCAGTACGAGGTCAATCAGGAGACGGTACCGAATACGGAAGACAATCTCCCGAGGGATGGTTGCGTGAAGTATTTCTGTCCTGGGTATCTGAGCAGCAAGGAAGGGTACAATCAGTTCAACCAGAAAGCGACCACTTACGTCACGTTCAGTCCGGACGGTACGGAGCTATTGACCAATCTGGGGTCCGATCACATCTACCTGTATGACATCAACAGTACGCGGCTCCCAGTGGTTAGTACAGCGCGCGAATGATCATCGGGATCACTCTCACCATCACCATCGTTCCCTT
>NC_064874.1:23021902-23056902 GCF_943734745.1 Anopheles darlingi | reverse complement strand
GATAAGATGAGGAAGAATAAGAATTTGCTTCAACTTCCAGCCACACGAGCAGCAACTCAACGGCAAGTCATTCAATCTCCATCACCCTTGGGCGGCTTCTCCCGGACTCGACAACCGAGCAAAGGCCGGCGCTCCTGCTGCCGCTGCTGCTGCTGCTGCTACTCGATCGTGTCTTTGTTCTCCCGAAGAACATCTTCTAGGTCTAGGGTGCGCACCTCCTAGGACCCCACGGCCGAAGGTAATAGATTCTAATCACCATCGAATTAATCATTCGTCCGAAAGATTAACGACGAATAATGCGGAATATCAGCTCCGCATTTCCTTTGCAGATGCAGATCTCACATCTGTCTTGGCAAGGGTAGGCCGGGGAACCGGGGGTGTGAACGTACTTCGACTGCAGCGTATCCTCTGGGCCTCTTCTGGGTGAAGGCTATTATGTTTGTATCTTTGCCAACCACCACAATCCATTGCGGTTGATCGTAAGCAACGCTTACGAACTTACGGCCGAGTATCGGTTTCATGCGCCTGCTCCAGCACCGTGTCCACGCAGCAAACCGCAGCGAATCTTAAACAGCAGCTGCTCTTGCTCGCGAGTCGAAGTTCAAGAACCAATGGGTCGAACCGGCCGGTTGATGGGGTGAAGCGGGCAGACAACGATTTATTGACTCGAAATAGGTTGTGATCGGGTGAACGTGTGGAACGGGAATCGCAATCGTAGTGCAACGGTGCACTTAAGATGGGCAAAAGAACTGCAGCAGCCAGGGACCGGGGGACCATCAGTCCGATGGTAAACGAGATGGAGATGTTTATCACGAGGCGATTGTGTGTAGTTCTCTGTCTCCTCCCTCGGGGCCATCGTCAGATGATGCCCATTCGTGGATTCTGCACGAACCTGCACGTTCTGGGAATCGGTGGCCGTCCGGTGGTACTTTCTCGCAGGCTCTGCGAGACGTTGGTATTGTTCTTTTATTGAGATTGATTTCCATCCACCTTGATCGTAGTACATGGCGAAGCAGAAGATCGGATCGGATTTGGTTGTGGCATTAATGTGGCTTTCATCTTCTGTCATGAGAATTTAAATAGACTGTTCAAATAGAGGCTAGACGGTAGACGGTTCTTCTCCTTTGCCCGGTGAGATGGGCAATAATATTTATTTTAAAAATATTCCATGCACAAACGGTAACTATGATCCTTTGGGATTTCATCCCGAGTGGCAGCTGGTTCCTCGGCTCGGTAACGTCAATTTTTTGACTATGGTTACTTGGATAGTTTTTGCAGGATGTCGGTTGTCGGGAGCGAACATGGCAATCGCTCCTTTTTAACGTTCAACGTATATGTATATTGTATTATTGTG
This sequence comes from Anopheles darlingi, assembly GCF_943734745.1. Lineage (NCBI taxonomy): Eukaryota > Metazoa > Arthropoda > Insecta > Diptera > Culicidae > Anopheles > Anopheles darlingi. The sequence goes on along the minus strand of NC_064874.1, from coordinate 23,055,548 downwards.
TGTATTTTGTTAAACATATTTATTCGCTTTACTCCGGTTCGTATGACCAACACCCATCCTACTGCACTTGTCGGACTTCATTTAAATTTTTAACCTAAATCAGCAGGAAGTGAATCCGCCAGACCAAAGACGATGTGATTACTGTCTTCTATTCATAGTACCGTCAACTATCAAAGGTGTCTAGCTAAATTCCTTTTCCTTGTGCATCACGACACGTCGTCGCCGGTCGCAAAACTAATCGATTAGAAGCCAGTAATTGCGAGTGCACGACATGAGTGATTCCGTCCTAAAATTCACCTTCACCAAAAAGGACCATATTATTAGCAGAGAAAAAAAAACACACATTCCCATCGCGCCGTCGAGACGTTGAGCAACATGATGTTTGGTTTATCCTTTCGCTTTTGCTGCTTTGATCGCAACATCCCCGCAGGTGTTGGTGGCCCTTTGTGTGCGTGCTTCGAAGGTGTAGGACCATGGTGCGGGACCATGAAGAGGAGCAAGGTTAGAAGCGGTATCAAGCGTTGAGCATACACACCGTTCAATTTACATAACTATGTTAATTCGTGTGAACGTAGCCAGACGCTTCTGCTGTTGCTGCTGCGGCAGGACGATCGTCCAACAGAGCGCTATAACGCCGCCTGCATTCCATGCTACATACAAAAGCCTCTCCCGGTCGAACCCGGCCAGAGGCCAAACACATAACTGACCAAACGATGTAGGCGAGTGAAGAAACGTCGCGTTTAAGATGGCTCTCAAAGGCGATCGCTCAAGCAGCGGCCCTAACGAACTTCCTTTCTTCTTCTGTAGGCAATTCGGTTCGGGACATTATTCTGTGTTCCCCGTGCCGTGGTCTAACAAGATTCGAACGGATGAACAAACGGACAGAGGGAACGGAGTGGAACAAGAACAGCAACAAGAATCTTCGCAACCGCCCCCCCCCCCCCCCCCCCGGGGCCGTTCCTTTTGCCCTTAATGCGCCCCTCTGTTGGGAAAGAATGTGTGCGGAAAGTGAATCGTTCGATGGGATGGAAAGGTGGGCAAGAGGGGGCAGCATAAAAAACATAATCATGGCACGGATTGCACCATCCGCCGGCCGCGACTGGCCAGGCCGCCGATTTTGGCCAGAGCGCGGCGGCGAACACAAGACGGATTGTGCTCCATTTTTTTTTCGTTTCTTTCGTTTTTTCATTTTTCGGCCACTTCGGGACTCCAAGTTTGGAGTGGACTCTCTGGACTCTGGGACAGGGATTTTGGGCACGGGGGCGTCCTTGTGGTGGAGACGGTGGAGGAAAGGATGTCTACTCGTACCCGTGGCCGGGACCGGGGCCCGAGGATTCGGGAACGTCCGATCGAGTGGCGAGGTGAGAGCGATCGAGGTACAGACTGCCCGCTGCTGCTGCTGCTGTTGCTGCTGTTGCTGTGGTGTCCAGCGTCTGAAAGGGCGCGAAGGATTGAAGGTCTTAGGTCCAAGCCAGGCCATCGACGATCGTGTCCTTCGTCGTCGTCGTCGTCGTTGTGATGCTGGAACCGGTTTTGCGTCGAGTTTTTGCGCGATGCCGTGAAAGACAATGGCAAAATGAAAGCCTGACCAAGGGCCAAGGGAGACAGGAGTTATTGGGAAACGGTTGTGCCCTTTTGCCCTTGTTCTTTTCCCCTTTCCTGTGCTGTTGTATAGTTCGAATCGCTCGATCCTTTTTCTACTTCTTGGTGATCTTGCTGCCGTGTTCAGCGTCCAGCTCGCTGCCCTTCGCAACACAGAGGAGGAGGAGGAGTAGTGGCCCTCACCCCCTAATTGCTGGGTCCCTGGATGGTCCCTTCCCCATGCGGTCTCTCCGCTGCAAAAGTATGCGAGAAGTGTGCTAATGAACGCGTGCAATTACTTACCCCTCACAGACGGGTCCAACGAGGGGGTTTTTGATTATTACTCCTTGATCGGCGCATTTCAACACTTTTTTTTCGATTCAGGACAGGACAGACCGATCACTAACCGCACTCGATGCACTTCTCGGTTCGTTGCTTTATCGTTCGGCACGCGGAAACTCCAGCTCCCATTGGCAGTCAAATCTCGCCAACGGTGGTGGAGTTACCAGGCTCCGTAACGTTCCATTTTGCACGGCTTTTGATCACACGAAACACTTGACTTGGCGCACCGGGACCGGATGGACAAAACACTCTTCAACTGCATTATTGTCGCAGGCGGATGCAACGGCGGATGGCGTCAGACCACCAGAAGAAGAAGAAGAAGAAGTGCTCGACGGTATCGTGCACAATGTTTGATGAATTCATTGCTGACACTTTGGTGCCGGTGCCAATCCCCTTCCTTTAGTGTCTGTCTGTTCTTTGGCTCTGCTGTTGCTGCTGCTGCTGCTGACCTGCTTGCTGAAGACATGTTATAGCGATGGTACGTGATCGGTTTGCAGTAACAGATGAACGCCACCAGCACCACAACCACTAGCATTTCGCAATCTCGATAGCGGTGTGTCTGAGGTTGTTTCGAAATAAAAAAATAAAAATAAAAAATTTTGGAAAGCAAAATCAAAAAGAATTTTTCGGAACGACAAAGGAACGACGTTTCACGTGTGACACTTCCGTTCCCATGACGACGGTGGCGACGGAGCGCGCGATGATCATGAAGCTCACATCCGGCGTTTGTTTCTGTAGAAAGAAAGAAGAAGAATGAGATGTGAAAGGGGTGTGATAGAGAGGGGGAGAGAGAGAGAGATAGGGAGGTGCAGAGACATTCCAGGAAAACATTTAACAAACTACATTCCAAAAGTAAATGCATGCAGTGCGTGCTTCTATCGAACCAAAGGAAAAAAAAAATAAAATATTTCTTTGAAAGAGAAAGGATCGCTCACTCGATCGTTGGATCGTTCGCTCGGTGTCGCGGTGGACATAATGACGCGCATGATGTTATGTTCTTGCTGTTTCCTCTGCTCTGCTGCGAGGACGTGGACTGCGCTGTTATCGCTGCTGCAACGCTTCTCTTCTTGCGCCTGGTCGTCGTGGTGCGAAGTCTGGTGTCTTCAGGTTCACTGCTACACACAGCCATTTATTTATTGCCCCATAATTTTGCAAACCCCTTCCAATCTTCTCCCCGAGTCCCCGGGTGTGCGGTGGTGCTGGTGGTGGAACGATCAAAATTGTGTGTATGATCGATCGCGCTGGAAGCATGAACCTTGTCCTCGCTCCCCTTTCTTGTCCCCTGCGGTTTTGGTGCGGAATGTCTCTTATATGAGCCGCTGCCGTGCCCATTGGCCATTGTGGCCAGTGGCCAGGACTGCAACTTTGTTGCAAATATGCGGGTATCGAGACCGCATAATCGGGGACCGATCGGATCGGATGGATCGATGAACGGTGCAACCGATCGAAGACCTGCGAAAAGTAAGAAGCTACAGCACGGATTGTGGTGTGGTGTGAGGGAAAGGGCCATGGCGATTGGCCATTTGGATCGTTGTACCAGGGTCTTGATTGGGGAATTGGGCCGCAATCTACCGGAGGGCACTTATCTGTCTCATACGTTTCTCATTCTCACGATCGAGAAGTTTTCATTAAATTTTACGTCCCCCGAGCATGCAGAAACCTGTTTTTGTTGTTGTTGTTGTTGTTGTGCACAGGAGAGTTGCTGTTAAATATATTCGCCTTTACTTGATATTTCATTAAATTGCATAACTTTATATTAAACACGTTTTATACAATCGGAAGTTTACATAATGAGAACGTTATATCATCTCGATCTGGTGTGTTGCGTGGTTCGTGGTTCTCTATTAAAAAAAATTCTGTTATGCTGCATCACATCTTACACCCTTCATGAAATTACGTGATGCATGCGGCACTCATGGAACCTCCATGGAATGTTCCATTATGAATTCCCTCTATTCATTCGTCCCCTGATTTGCAGACCGAAAAGTGAAACCATCCCACACCACAAGGACCATGACGAACACACACACACACACGCGCGCACCGAAACACTTGTGATTTCACTTTCGTTCACAAATTATGCGCTGTCTAGTGTCGCCCTCGAGAGAATGATGATGATGATGAGCATTGCATCGCGGTTCCTCCATTCTTCGCCGCCTTCGTTACGCTCATCTTCCAGCAAAACCCCTCTTCAAAGCAGCATACATTCTTTTGAACAAGAATAAAAGAAACTCGTGAAACACCACACGCGGTAGGAGAATGGAATATAGGCGGGGAGAGAATCATTTTTAGAAATTCGCCATTTTTGTAATTAATACGCGGAATACGTCGGCGGGCTTCGTGTGTCTGTCGTTCGTGCAGAGTAGCAGCGTCTCCTCCAAGGGTACCTGTTTCTTTTTTAAGCAACCGAAAAGAAAAGTATTTAATTGGAAGAAAATTCTGATTTTTCATTCCGAACACCAGGCGTCTCCATCTGTAGCGCTGTATTCATGTCGAAGGGACGTAAAGCAAGCAAAAGGTCACCTGCAAGAAGCTTTCCAACTACTTCAACATGTTCTCAAGAGTGTGGTTGAGGCAAGACCCAGTGTAGGGACTGTGTTGCGCCTACAGAAACGCCTCGTTGCCGTTGTTTGCCATCATCGGTTGATCTACTGACCATCGACGGTCGGAGCGAGAAAAAAAAAATCGCGTCGACTCGCCCAGCAGCGTCTGATCGTGATCGTGCCTGTATTGGTGTGTGTGTGTGTGTTCATGATTTACGCCCTTCGCCCATGGGCTGACATCGATCGTAGCGTCGAATGCAACGATGCGGCGAGGTGTCTGCAAGGGCTTTCTGCTGCTGCTGCTGCTGTTGCTGCTGCGGACGTAATTTCGCTGGCGCTCCCTGGACCATGAAGGTCTCTTCTTCTCCTCCTCCTTCTCCTCCTTAAGGGGACGGGTGACTCCAGGCGACTGCACGAAGAAACCTTCAAAAGGAAAGGCGAAGGAACGCTGGGCCCTGTGGGCGATGCTGCTTCTCCCGGTTCGTTTTCCAAGAACAAGCCCCGGTTCCGGGCCAGACAACCGGGCCGGGCCGGGCCGACCGTACCGACGGGCGATGTTGGTTCGTACGCTTCGTTTAGCAAGACCTTGGACGGCTTATGCGCTGGCACAGTGTTTGGCCACGGCACCTTGGACTTGGTTTGTCGAGAACTTCGAGAAAGTGAGAACGAGAAGAGGAAGCGAAAAGCGAAAAGAAATCTCTGAGATGCAGCTCAATGGCGTGGCGTAACTAGTACGGCATCGTCCAGTCCATCACAGAAGCACAACTTGTGCACCTCGTTCTGCACCTGCTAAATACCAACTTCACTTCCGGTGTTTCCGGTCACTTCCGGCCAACAAGCCACATGTATGATGTATCGTTTCATTGTCTCGCTTCAACTTCGGTGCATAAATCTGAGTCCGGTCCTTTCGCTCCATCCGCTGTGCCACTTAACATGCGTCGTCGTCGTCGTCGTACGCATATTGTGTGCACCAGTGGGAGTGAATTGGCGCGAAAAGCAAACAACACACGGCCAACGGTTGGTCCCTTCCCACCGCAAAAGGCGAGCGATTTGGGCACAACAAAAAGGGCTCCCAGACAGTGGGAGCATCACCTCCATCACCCTCTAGCAGACACAAAAAAACCCACGAGAAACCCGTGCTCCGAGACGCGGCGAGACGGCGGATGGAAGGGAAATGAAATGGAACGGAATCAAAGGAAAATGGCGGAAACGCCAACGCGGCTCTGCTGCCGTTGCTGCTGCTGCTGTTGCGGCTGTCTGCCCACCGCACGGGATGCAGCACCGAGACGTCCCGGGATTCTGCGAATGGAGCGAATGGGCGAAGCGAGACAATAAAGTGACCTTGACTCCCTATAATTACGAGCGAAGCGCTGAATGCAGCATATCGCCGTCGTCGTCGACGTCGACGTCGTGGTCTTCGTCTCTTCTTCACTTCTTTTTAGCTCTTTTCGCTCGATTTCGCTGCAGCTCGATTCCGATTGTGCTGCTACGCTACCAACGCAATGTTCGGAGCATCATCGTTGGTGCACTGTGCAGTAGCAGCACCAGAAGAGTGTTAAGTAGCGGAGACTTTCAACTGGAATAACATCAAGAGCGATCAGGGGTAAGAGATCTCCAAAAAATAAAAACTTGCCCGAAAACGTACTAAAATTCTCTGTTCGTTTGATTTCAGCAACCGGAATCAACGAGGAGGTGCATGCCAGCAATCTTAATTCGCCAGCCGCTGCTCGTTAATGGCGCAGCTGCACCGCGCAGTGTGTCTGGTGCAACTTATCAAAAGCAACAGCGAGAAATGGAGCAGCACGAAACCCCTTTCACGCCCGGAGGCGGTAGGTGGCAGAGGCGACCAGGAGAAGGCTTTTAACGGTGCGACCAGAAGGCTCCACGAAGATGGACCAACAGACAACGAACCCGTGTGAACCGGTTCCGGGCACAGACCAGATCGGTACCGTGGTGCAGGGATGCATTTTTGCATCTTCTTCTGCACCAGTAGACAGCAGCAGCAGCAGCAGCAGCAGCTGAGAGCTAATGATGTAGACTGCAGTTGGATTCCGCGCTCTGTCCAACGCCCCAAAAAACCTCCAAAATCCTCGTGAGAACGTTCGTCGAAGTGGCAGAGCCTCGCTGCCTTCCTGGAAGCAGCGCGATCAAACGAACGAACGGACGATCGCGGGGTCCGTCCATCATAATCTAATCCACTTGCGTCGATCAGCGTGCATGTGTGTGTGTGTGTGCGTGTTAAGTGATCCCTTTAGGGGGCTTGTCGTTTGTTGAAGATTGATGGGACCCGGGGCCACGAATCGCGACGGTCAGACTCCCGAAATTCGTTTTTTTTCGCTTCGTTTGGTCGGGAAGATCGAGCGCCAGCGCGCCTACCTGCGCTCCGATCGGCAATTCAAACCGACGCGTCTAGACACGTCGGCCTCTACACCAACAACAACGACATGCAGTGTATGGTGCAGCCCACAGACGGCTTGGACTTGGATTTTATTTCATCCAGAACCAGACCGTGGGGGCCCACCGGACCCGTTTTACCAGTTCCCCCCCAGCATGCATCCCACGGGGAACGGCCGATTTACTGCCAATTAAACTATTGTTTCTTGCAGCAGCCACATTATCATACAATGTCATGGCCATCTCTTCCACTACTACGGGGATCGAGTTGCAGCGTTGAGGACGATGCAACGTTTACAGCCCGCACCCGGTTCAATACTTCATTTTGAGGTTACGCGTTGCTATGGGCGGCGCGCATGGCGTACTTTGCCGGTGCATTCCATAGAGCGCGTGCAAACAAAGGCACAGCACGAAGAAAGCGAACTTAACTGGTTGATGACGACGACGGCCACGAGCATGATGCAGAGACACGTATCCCTCGGCCCTTGGTACATGCAACACGCTCTGTCTTTGCGATAGAATTGTGTGTAAATATGAACAAGAAACCAAACAGAGAGAAGCGAGCAAGCGAGAGAGAGAGAGAGAGTGTATAGGAATCCCGGGACGTACCCTTGTCCCGTGACGACGACGACGATGATGAAGATGATGATGATGTTGGTCACTTAGCAGCTTTGTCTCGAGAGCGGTGCAGCGGCGGCCGTCTGTGAGTCTCTGGTCTGTGTGCCTGTCCGGTCTGTTTGTGGCCCGCCGGTATATGCACTCCGTGCCGTGTCCAGCGTTCGCGTCTCGCATTCTGGCATTTATTTATCTTTTTACTTAACGAGGAGTCAAGCCCAACCTTCGAAGGGTTCGAACACACGGAGGACACACCAGATTATGGCCAGCGACGATGCGATTATTCATAATTGCCCCCCCCCCCCCACCCCCTCTCCTCTCGCTAGACGGAAGGAAGGATGATGAAGGATTAATGACTGGTCGCAAGGGGGAACCATGTGCGCGATTGGCGAAGGTTGTTGGTGCTGGTCAGGCCAAACACGGGAACCAGTCGGAACCAGGAAAGGTGCCAATTTGTCTGTTTGCTGTCTGGTCGGCTGAGAGTGTAGTGCATTGATGGGTTTTATCGGATGATGAAGTGATTCCGGATACCATTCACCACCACGCTGTGACCACCGTATAAGGGTGCAGCCATGGCTGGGCCATTAAACTCACTCCGTTTTACGTTGTTTAGTCTAAAGGGTGTAAAGAATGTATCCCAAGATCAATAAAACCCTTGGCCGAGCCTAGCGCGTAGGCTCTATAGCCTCTCGTGTCAGTGTGTGTGTGTGTGTGTGTGTGCGTGCTGCAGCATCGCGCGAGCGTGATCATGATCATGTTAGCGTCCCTCGCTGCCCTGTTTCTGCACCCGCTTTCCTGCTTTAAATTGCTTTGACCATGAAAATTATGCTCACACACACACACACACAGACGTGCGCTGTATGTACGCTCCCTGCTGGCACGATATGTTGCAAACCCACCCCTCTACCCCCCGACTTCTGCACTCATTCTGCATGGTTGGACCACCATGGACCATTCATGGTTTTAATGCGTGCGAACGAGTGAGCGAGCAGCACATGCAGAAAGGCGCACGCAAGGGCAAGGAAAGGAAGGAAGCAACGATCAAGAAGAAGCCCTTCATGGTTTCAGCACCAGCACCAGCACCAGGAGCAGCAGCTTGCGTTGGCATTGGCATGGCGATTGCATCGCGTACATGTATGCTGCGCTGGCAGCATAAGTCGCGCGCCCTCGGTACGATCGAGCTGCACCACCAGCTAGCGGCTGCAGCATACATACCAATGCGGACCAACGAGGCGGACGAACGATGCGAAGCGAATCGACGGACTAATGGGCGTTGAAGAAGGGGGGAAATTGAGGAACCGGGGACCGGGGGTATGTGTGCAGAAAAACCGAAAATCGAGCATAAGAGACGCCGGAGCAGGGAACACACACACAGACACACAGACACACAGCCACAGCACAGTGGGCCATTGTGTCACATGTTGTCACACACGTCCGGGGGTCTCGTGCTCCGGTTGCTGGATTTTTGCTTTGCTGCTCCGTGCATTCGGCTTTGTTTTTTTTTGTTTTTTCGGTGGGGCAGTAGTCATCAGCAGTGGCGGGTACAGTCACGGAGCCGAGGCACAATCGCGCCACGCAGACCCTTTTTAGCATAACTGCAGTCGGTTCCGCTGGTCGTCCGGGGCTCAGTGCGCCAAGCCAGGCCGTCCCCTGTCGTCGCCGGCACGTCGGTTCAAATTACCGTGTTCCGTGTTTTCGTGCTGTCCGGTCTGGGCGTTTGTCTGTTGTTTTTTTTTTTGCAAATTAAATGCCAACCAACCGAACCCCGAATAACCAACGCGAGACATTCGATACGATCGATCGGACCGGACCGGATCGGAGAGGGGGAACCCGGGACTGTAACAAGGAACCCCAAAAACACACTCGAACTTCGAACACAGGATATCGATCGTGTCAAGCGTCGCGGCGTCAGTTCGTGTGAGTCACTCCGCCCGATGGTCATTCAAACGCGTAAAACGCAATTCGAAGCATAAAAAAATACTTTAACGTACTCGCTATTCGTTTCTAAATACAGCAAAGCAGCGGCTATTTAATTGAAAACGAATTGCAGATGGTGTGCAGCTCGAACCAATCTCGAATCCCCAGCCGCCAGCTTGCTGCGATGCTTTGCTTCACGACAGACGTGAAGTCAACCGCGCGCGCGCCAGTGTCACGGTCACAAGCACACACACACACACACGCGCATCGCTTCCTGTATGCTGTGCGCCTCCTTTGATCGGAGCATTATAGCAACGGTGGAGGCTGCGCCGTTCGCGAATCATTGATGCTGCGCTTGGCTTCGTTTTTTCGTTTCTTGTTTTTTTTTTGTCGTTTTTCGGCCGGATAATGATGATTGTCGAGAATTCCCCCCCACCGGCCTACGCCTCCATAAACGCACCAGACGCTCATCATTTCGCTTCCCTTTCCGCTCGCCCGGCGCATAAGCGAGCGCATAGTGCGTTAGCGGCCGCAGCATGTTTGTCACACGACGACGACCACGACGACAACGACGACGTGACGCGTCGCGTGTTTTTTTTTGTGTTTGGTGCGCAAGAAGCAGGTGAAGGAGTGTACAGAGGGGGCAAAAGGGCTTCTTTTCACTTTCATGCCGGTTGGTTGCTTGCTTCTCCTTTCCTCCACATCTCATCTCTTCGTGCCGTTTGGCGAAGTACGCTTTTTGTTTTAAATTCTACCAGCGGGGAACGGAAGACGGGGACGCCGTCGTCGTCGTCGATGCCCACGATTCCATAAAAGGGCTCCGCAATGCCTCTGTCTGCCTCCCCGAAAGAATGTGAATAACGCAGAAGAGGGTAGGGAGGTAGGACGTGTTCTTCTCCTTTTTTGCACATTATGCTCCGACGCCGGGTGCCTGGGGGTTCCAAGCTTAAGAGGTTCCGGCGTTCTCTCTTTTATGCTTCTCGCGTTCTATGTTGCTGCGTCGAGTGCGTCCTCCTCTCCATCGTATGCTCGGGCATGTGTGTGTGTGTGTGTGTATGCGAATTTGTGATTTTTGTTTTACCTTTTTACGGCGAGCGCACGTTCCCGGGTTCCTCCCTTCGTCATCAGCAGCAGCAGCAGCCGTCGGAGAGGCGTGCCGCTTCTCTTCGAGTTGGCCGCCCCAAAAACCGAACCCAATTTAGGTTGGGCCTCGCCCGCCCGGCCTCGATATGTTGGCGCGATGCACACATACCTACATACCGGATGCAGTGCATGGCGAGGGATGCAGTAGTTAGTGATGCTACTCACATACAAACACACAAAGACACACCAGAAGACACGACATGATTGGCGTGTCGGGGTGCATCTTGAAAAAAAAAGAAGAAGAGAATAAGGTTCTTCCTTCTAACCTCCTTCACTTCCCCCATACACACACACCACCAGTAAGACTCGGTCTCGGTGTGAGGGTCGAGAGGCGACGACCGATGCCCTCCACTCGTGCTCTGGCCCCTGCGCGCCCGGCATTGGAGTGCACTTTTGCTAAATATTTTTGAATTGCAGTTGCATGCGACCGACCCTCCCCGCGTTTCGGGTGGTCGCGCACCCCATGCCCTTTGCACTAACGATTCCCCCCTACCTCTCGGGATTTTTCGCACACACTTGCGCATGTGGGGCGGATATGGTGGAATGAATGGGAATAAAAAAAAACAGGAAAAAAAAATTGGAAAAAAATACCGAATCCAACCTCCACACCTCCTCTCGAGGGCGAGTGTTTTGTGCTAATTTGGCAGAGAACACAGCACACGGCACGGTGCTGGAAAACGAAAGTGAACCCCGATACACGTTTCGGGGACACATCCTCCTCCTCCTCGCCGCCCCTCCTCGGGGTGGCTCAATAGAAGGGTGGATAAAGGGTTTTTTTCCGTGTGTGTTGTGTTGTTCTCGAGTTCCCATTATTCCATCACGCCCAACGTTTGCGTTTGTGCGTGGTTTGTGTGCGTTGTATTGCAAATGAGGGGCTTCTTCCTCCAGAGTGGTACAGCGGGCGCCAATATGCGTGATACTTTTAGCAGATTAACCCATAAAAAGAGGTTGCTGGCAATACTGGACGGTTTGCTGTGTTTTGTGCGACAATACTGTGGGCCTATATTGCAGAAAAAGTAATACAGTAAAGTCTAGCATCGGTTTTAAGGCTCTAAAGAATTTTTATAGATCATTTCAAGAAACTTTACAAATTCTGTTCCACATAGAAGCTTATAGAGCGATTATGCAACTTGTTCTGAACAATTTAACCCAAGTTTCAGGAACAATTCCTTCACTTCAAGCTTTAGTACCAGTGGTTCTACAGTCGACTAAAGTTGTATACCTTTATTGGTACTCGTAGTAATGTCACAATATAAGACTATATTGATTTCATACTTACCTGATAAACTTCTCTACTGCTTTTTGCCGAAGAATTCAGATAACTTTGGGTACTGCAGATGCTGTGCTCCTTCAGTACTGCAGATGCTGTGCCCCGACCAATCGCTACGAAGTAGTTCCCCCAGCTCAGGAACCACCGAGGAGTAACCAGCTGGAGCACTTCCTTTCGGGCGTTCAAGTTCAAGTTCACTAAGCGACCCACAGACCACTCCGATCGAAGTTGGCTGACGCGGATCACACCAGCATTCTCCCTAACCTCAAACATCGGCACCAGAATCAACATTCACTAAGCCTACTGAGTCTAAGACGCTAAAACTCTCTCGAAACCGCGTTGAAATCGAACCGAAGGCGCGACTTTACGACTTCATTTCTGGACTTCCCTCGACTTTCCTCCAGGAATTGTTCAGAGGACCACACAGTATGGTCCACCGCGGGGGAAGGTAACCAATCTGCCCGCGTTGCGTGGTGCGACAGACTTTCGGAGACTCCGGAGGCTTTTTTTCCAACCTCATCCTAGAAGATCCACCACGAGACTGATCGTAAAAATTGAAAAATCTCTTATGCAATGGATCGTCGTCGTCCACCGCCGCCACCGATTCCCGGTTTCCGAACGGGGCGGCTGCCCACCCCATCGCCGTCGGTTCGTCGTGGTCCCCTTTCATCCGGCGGTTCGTCATTCGGGTTGCGAGCGAGTCCTGCCTGCTGCTGATGGTGCTGGTGCTGCTGGAGGTCGCACGTACCAGAAAAAGGGGTTTCGTCTGCTTCGCTTCACTCGGTTCCACTCTTCCCGGCATATTCCCGACGTTAAATGCGTTCGTCCGCCCGTTTGTGCGTGTGTGTGGTGTAGTATGTGTGTTTCGTTTGTTCTCTTTCACGTTTGCTTTTCACTCCGGCTGCTGCTGCTGCTTCAGCTCTTTCGTTCGCACTTAACCAGTTCACCTCTTTTTCCTCTTTCTCTTTTCGTCTTTCGTTCGGCCATTCCCTGGTCCCCGGGTTGCCTGGCGAAGGGGGGAGAGTTCGCGCGGTTCCGTCTGCTGCAGTCGTTCTTTCCTCTCCCCATGTGTTTCGTCTTTCGGTTTTTTTTTGCCGGCTTTTTTGTTGCTGTTGTTGCTGTTGTGTTTGCTTCTCGTCGTCTCGCTCCACTCTCCAAAAAGGCTCTTCGGCGCGTCGCGACACGGGTTCGGGTTCGGGTTCTTTCTTTTGCGTTCCTTTTTTCTTCTCGTTTCATTGCATTTCTCTCCTTCTGCGTCCATTCGCGCGTGATGATGGACGCGACGCAATGTAACCCTTTCCCTGTTCGTTTCTCTTTCGCACTCGGCTTCCTCTCGGTGCACTCCACGACCTCTCGTCCTCCGTTCCCGGGGGGGGGGATCTCTGGGGTTCTTCAGTTATCGTCTCTTTAATACACTTGTGTGTTCGCGCCGTGTGTGTGTACCCGGGGGATTCTTGCTGCTGGCTCGGGATTTCTTGGGCTTTAGTGTGTGTCAGGCTGCTGCTTCTAGTTCCCCCTCTCTCTAGTTCCACTTCCAGTGGCCATTATTAGTGGTACCCATGATGAGGTGCCGCTATATCGTACCACATTTTTAATTTTTGCAATTTCTTGCAAGGGTAAGGTGAACCCGACAATGATGGCCGCTGGTTGCGAGCATGATGGAGCATACGAGGAGTGGAACCTTCGGACGGTAAACGAAGTCCGGCGCTTGCGGAGTTGCGCAGCAAAGAAAAAAAACGGAACAAAACTGTCACCGATGACAGTGTCGGTACCAAATACTGCATACCATGTCTTCTGCCGCTTGTCTTCTTGCCAACTTCCGGCGTCGATCGTCAGATCGCTGATCACCGATCAGCACCGTGCAACCTTTCCCGTGGAGCCACACAAAGCCACACGCACACACACACACGACGGCCACTAAGAGACGACGTGCTTACACATGAGCGATGGCGGCGGCGAATCCTGTCCCCAAACTCCACCACCACCATCTCAAGGACCGCACACCGCACCCAAGACACTGTGAGCTTCATGGCCTACGCCCGGCCAATCAATGGTCTGAGAAGGGCGGAATAGGAGGAGAGCTGACTCCGGACGTTCGTTGTCCGGACGATCGGACGGCGGCGGCTGACGCTTTGTGTCTGGGCTGGTTGGTTGGCCATTTTTGTTTTATTATTTCTCGCTCTTCCTGCTCGCTTTCTGCAGCTCCACGACCTCTACTTCTGCTGCTGCTGCTGCTGCTGTTGCTACGTCCTTGCCATCATCACTGGAGGGGCCCCGCGGAATGGTCCAGCGGCGGTACGCGACATTTCGGGGCTTGCATGCATGCTTGCTCAAGCCACTCAGGCCCGGGCAGTGTGGCGCGAAACGGCCCACAGACATATACCCCGCCTGGAGAAGTGAGCGAGAAAATGAAATTAAACTAAAGTAAGGTCTCGAGCGTGTGCTATCCACTTTTCAATCAAGTGACGGGCGGCTTTAAGGGGCTCGCGAGACAGGGGCGCACCCTCACAGTTGCTGGCCCCGACGCGGACGCGTGGATCATGGAGCGGATCTTTTTTAAATCATCTTCCGGTTTACTCAGACGGCGACGACGGCGGCGTTAGCGGCGGTGATTCCATTATGTATTATTGGATTGGGCGCAATGCAGGGCATGAATGAATGGAGTCGTCGCGCGGTGACCACCCACGGGGCGCCATTGATCTACGGATCAACGGTTTAATACTGGCTTGATCCTCTGTAGGAGTATTACCAAAAACAAAATAAAAAATAAAAAATTATCCCGTTGAAAATTTTTTTTCCAGTGTCTACTAAGATTGTACTAAGATGCAAACAACGGATGACGTTTCGTGTGCAGTATCGAACCTGGGCTGGCTTTAAACAAAGCAACCTGTGACGTCACTCAACCAGACATTCATCATCGCATTGGCTCGATTTTATAGAAATTGAAATCACACAAAGCAATCTTGGTGGGGTACGGGTTGGTACATCGTTTTTTAATTCCACTCAAGTGGTTCCGCCCTCGGGGGCTGCGACACAATCAATGCTCTTGTCTCCTCACCCCCCCATGATTATGCTGCATCCTGCGCTGAAGTGCAGTGCGTACCTTCCAAGCACAACAGAACCAAAACGCAAAAAAAAACCCCTTCGCGCAATCAACCTTAAGAGCAGCAGCAGCGTCGCATTCACAGCTTCAAGCGGCCGCAAGGCTGTGAAGGCGGCTGTCAGGTCGCTGGCGTGTCATATGATAATTCCGGTGAACTCCTCCCTAACTCTTCCCTTGATGGTGGTTGCGATGCTGCTGGCAAAATTGCTAACATGTGGGGTGAAGTGTATGCGTGCGTGCGTGTGAGTATTACGGGGCGCATAAGTGCCCATGTGCTGCATGTTGAGGGATGCACTTGCAGCACCGCCATTGCACGCGTGGCCCTTGAACATGGCGGAAAAAAACGAACACACACTCACACAAAAAGAGAAAAACCGAGGGACAAGCATGAAGAATGTCCCCAAATGTAATGCCGGGCCGGGCGTAGGGTAAAGGTGGACGTAAGAACGTAAGAAGGAATTAAGAATTAATGACAAACGCGATGGGCGCGATACATGGTCCATGGGTGGAGAGGGGGAGTCCCTCTTGGGAGGGAGGCGGCGGCATTTTTTTTTGTTTTGTTTTTTATTGTTGTTCTTCTGCTGAGCCCGATAGCATCATCGCCAGAGCCAAAGGCAAAGGCAAATAAGCGAATGCCAAAGGACATAAGACAGAGGGCGAAGTAGAAGAAGGAAAGCAGTGTGGGGGGATCGTGCGTTGATTTAAAAATGGCCACTTTCATGGTGCGGTAAAGGGTTGCAAATGTCACTAACGGATATGTGTGTGTGTGTGTGTTTGAGGGTCGTGTCGAGCGGTTTGGATGGATTTTAATTTGGGAATGGGGTGGCGTAAGTGCACCGTAGGACCCCCTGAAGGAGGGAACAACCTTAGAACACCGGCAGAACATCATACCAATGAATGAAGCCGCAGCACGCAGCACTCTAGAGAAGTAGGAAAGGCAACGCAGAAAACAAGGAGTTTGTTTTCCCTTCCTGGGGCTTCCTGTAGGGTTTCGGTACTCGGTAAATGTAAGTTTTAATTGAAGAAATATCCCCCCCGGAAGGTATCGCGAAATGATGAGACTCGACGCGACTGCTAAGTAACCAATTCCTAGTCCAGAAGTGCAACGGCATCGAGGGAACGGATGCACCGCAGCATTGATTCCCATGGCGCTGAACACTAGCACAACAGTAATCAGCGCATTAGACACGCAGCACATACTCCGGCGTCGTGGTCCCCTCCCCAACCGGTGGTAATGAACTTTACCTCGTACGTTCGCTATGTAGTAGGCCTTGCCTTGCTGTGCGTCCAGTGAGGTACAGTTATTGACATTACCGTTGGCGCATGTTTGGCATAGCGCGGCATAGAAAGACGACGACGCCTGCGCCAAGCGCGTCGTCGATCGAGAACGCGTCGCGGAATGGAGGACCGGAATTGGGCCGCGAGGTTCCGTCAGGGCCGCAAAAATCCCGCCAAACCGGAATCATAAATATGTGATGTGGCATCGTGATAGTTGTGCTGCAACGACAGCTAACGACAACCGGCCATTTTCTAAGCACACAGAGCACTGAGTACAATATCCTGCGCTTTATCGATGGTCGCAAGTGGGTTAAGCGGCGATTTGATGGAGGGTTATCAGAACCCGCGATCTGATTTTTGTTGCCAGCAAGCGGTATTCGCTGCTAATGCTATAACGCCCTATCCGGTTGACACTCGAGGAGATCGGCGACCGGCTACTGTGCCTTCTGTCGTGCTAATTACGTGCCAGCGACCTGCAGCAGTAGCAGCAGCAGCAGCAGCAGCCTGTTCCTAGTGCGCGAGAATTTTGATCGAACGATCGAGCTCTGCACTCTGAACGGTACTTGGCACCATCACGCATCTGTTGCACTAAGCGGATCATACACACACACACACGCGCGAGTGCAACGGTTGTTTGCATCCCCAACCCCCCCTTGGATGCCATTACATATGCTGGAGAAAGAGGTGAGCGTTCCCATCGTTTGTTTTTCTGTGTTGCGCGATCAGAGCGATTCGGAGGATGCCTTCTTTCCTTTCTAATGCACGCTAGCGCTAGCGGTTCTAGTCCGGGCCATTTCTAACATTGCGTGGGGCTGGCAGGTACACCTACGAGTGCCGAGATAGGTGGCTGCGTTGGCGTTCTCTGGACTCTCTGGAAAGTGCGGACCATGTTATTAGCCTCCATTAATCTGCCTGCGGTTCGCGGTTGTGGCCGATTGCGGGCTTAAAGCTAGAGACTTCTACAGATGATTCTTCTGTCTTGTACCATTCGTTTCCGGTTCAATCAATAATATGCACTGGAAGGCATCGAGTGGTCGAAATGCAACAAACCAATTACGACGAACAGACGACGACGACATCGTGGTGCTCGAACTGCTCGAAGAGTGGACCGGGATCCAAAGGAGAGTTGTTTGCTGGATAACAACCTGTCCACCAGTTCCCTGGCCTGGACTGACTAGGCTACACCATCGAATAGTACTTAATGCGTTCCGCATTTGCATAATATGTTTGCCAGCGGAGCCCTTCTAGCCAGCAACGATGCATCGATCCATCGGCATTTTGCGATCTTCGTCGAAGGAGATGGACCTCACCTTTTATTGGTCGCAATTCTGCCATTAATCGAAAATGGTCAACGGTTGGAGTGTGGAGCGTTTGGTATTCAAGGTCGGAACTGGTTTTCTTGTGGTGTGGTTGCGTCCTCCGTGTGTGGCATCGGCCATCATCATGTGCATCAGTGCTCCCTTGGATACCAGGACCAGGGAAGGAGACCTTTTTGCCCTTCCGAACAGCAACATCAGCGGGTCTATCGGCGAGCAGGAACAACATTGCGGCACGTCCGAATCTTGACGTTCGACGACGCACAACGACTCCAACTCCTCCTCCGACGGGCGCGAGAGATCTTAGAATGTTGTCCCACGGCGACGTGCTGAGGCCCTAAGAGAACCTGGAAAGCCCTGGAAGGTATATGGGTATGTGACTCGGAAACGGCGACTGCAATTTCGCGACGAATGGGAAAGACATGTATTATTTATGGTATCGGGCGCAAATCGGGGGCCCTTGCGTTTGCGCTTTGCGCTGGATTCTTTCTTTCTTTTGTGCGCTTTGCTCACGCATCCAGCATCCCGATATGGTTCCCGCGCAGGGCCAGGCCAGTCCTGGGCCAGCAACCTTGGCCAGTCCTGGTGGACCGATTTCACGTAAGGCACGAAGGGCTCGAGGCCAACTTCTCAGAAGCCTCCGAAGATCGGAAGCCTGAAATGGTGATTAATTAAAATTATTCCTTATAAATCATCGTCTCCTGTCGATCGTCCTGTGTGATCGTTGCATCGCGATCAAACGACGATCGATGCTTGATCGAACGTACCGCCGACCTCGTCCCTGGCCCTGGCTGGCTGTTGAACTGTTGTTGCTGGTGTCCCCGGGAGTTCTGACGACGACGACATTGCATTCTGTTGCCCAAGCCCGGTTGTCTGGTTGTGACCGGAGTGACCAAATAGCGTTTGCCAGCCATCCCGTACCGTGGCCGTGTTCCCTTTCAGGTGCGGCGATGTGTCGATTACAAGTGCATGGAGCGCATTGCGTCGCATAAACCGGCGAGGCCGCCGGAGAATGTCACCATCAATGTCACAGCAACAGCAGCAGCAGCAGCAGCAGCAGCAGCAGCAGCAGCAGCAGCAGCAGCAGCAGCAGCAGCAGCAGCAGCAGCAGCAGCAGCAGCAGCAGCAGCAGCCGTCCTTAGCAACCTCCCTATTTCGATCAACGAACGCCGGACCGGATGGTATCGATTTATGCTGGCGATAAATGGCGATCAGTTGGTGAAGCCGAAGCCGAAGGGACGCCCCTACGCGGGGCCGGGGGATGTTGAAGATGTTATCGATAAGCGGCAGTGAGTGACATGCAAAAAAGGGAAGAAGGCTGCCGCACGCGGCCACTCCCAAACAAGGGATTTGTTCCGAGATGCGTTGATGAGAGAGAGCGATAACGCGTGTCGTGTGTGTGTCCGTGCGTGTGTGGTTTGTGTAGCAAATAGATAAACAAGGAACTGGTTCTTTCTTCGCGACCTGGAGGAACGTTGTGACATTTTGCTCTTGTTGTACTCCGTTAACTTGTTTGCTCTCGATTGAGCGTTTGTCATCTTTATTAAGTAACGTTGTTTTGATTGCATTCGAGCGATAAAGAATGTTCCCATCATACTCGTAGGGTAGGCTGTACTTTCATAACTCATTACTTTATTGATGTTTTGCTTATTTTCTACTGTTTACCTATTTTATTTACCTTCTTACATACCTAATTACATACAAATTGGCATACAATCTTCTATTCTTTATTGATTTGCTTTCGTGTATGTCTTAAGTTTCAATAATTTCACTTATTATTGAGTTATTTACCGGATTGTTTTCTGATTAATTTATTCCAAAATTATAATATTATTTGTAACTTCTATTTTTAATCTATTTTAAATTCTTTTAAATCCAATTCTGATACATATTCCAATATGTATACCGATATTAGATGAGTTTGTTACTAAATGAAACATTCGTACTTTGGAAAATATAATTCTTACCTTTTACATTTCATTCTTTGATATTGCATTTCATAAAGTTTAGCAACATAAACCCAATTTTTACTGTAAAAGATAAGAGACTGAAGACTGCAACAGCGACATAATCGGCCGCACGGCCTCTCGGTTCACATCCGCCACAGTTGAAATTGTTTTGAACTCTTCAGCCCTTCCCCGGGTGGCCCCCACTGGTCGCTGGCCATAAATAAGTGAGTGTAAATAATTCTCCGGTCAAGTCAAACGATCCGTCAGCATGAGCATGAGGTTGGACGCAACTGCTGACGGGTCCCGTTGCCCCTGATCGTCCCGGTTCCCGGGGGAAGCCGAGCAGCAACATCCTTTCCAGCGCTAATGCGTGTACTTGATGCCGGTCCCGGCCACGCTCAGCGGATCCCCAGAACTCCCAGACGTTCGTCCCAGCTTGAAGCTCGTTACCGCGCGCGAGTGATGGCCGGTGTCAAACGGCATCTTGTCAGTACGAGCCCGGGTCTAGTCCGATCGAGCCTAGACGTGTTCGCACTCCACTGCGGGCGTTCGCTCGACCTCGACAACGACGACGGCGACGTCGGCGACTGACATGCCAATTGTCATGTGAAGAGAGCTGGTTAATAGTTTTTCCTCGTTTTGCACGAGCCCCCTCCCTCCGCTTCTCGTTCCTTTCTGACGTACCCGTTCTGAGCGTGCTCCGGGGTGCTCGTCGCGTTGCTTCGCTGGCAGCCACCAGCGTTCATTAAATAAAAATCATAATTCATTTTCGCTGGTAAAAATCGGTGCAGCGAACGAGCGACCGAGCGACCGAGCGAGTGAGAGAAAATGTCTGTAATTTAATTTTAATTACACTTAACAAGTGTTTGCATTCCGGCCTGTAGCGGTGCTGCTAGAACACGACAGAGAGAGAGAGAGAGAGAGAGAGAGAGCGAGCGTCCCGCAGAACTGATGACCGATCGTTTGTTTCACGGTGTTCACGGGCTCATGATCCGTGCTCATCGCACAGACCACAGACCACAGGCCAGCATTTCGACCGTGTGCGTTCTGAAGCAATTGAATTTGTGGCATTACGTTGGAGGGAGGGCCGCTAGGAGGTAGCTTAATGTTCCAGCAAACGAGCGGACGAGTGAGTGATTTCCTGTTTGGCCTGTTTTCCGTTTCGCTTAAGGACAAGTTGCCAACATGTTTCATCGCACATTGCATTGGACGTCGGATTATGATATGGAATCTGCAGCTGGGTTGCATTTCCGTCAGATTCCCGCTACTTTATAAACCGAAGAAAGGTCATCCATTCATCTTTATCCTTTTCTATTAAATTATAATCCAAATATTTATTCTCAAAGATGGATATGGTAGCATCCAGCTATACCTGCAGAGAATGCTGAAATGCTTTTATGAACGAAGAAGAAACACAACAACAAAGGAGCCAGAGAGAAGACGAAGAAAAAGATGGCGCAAACAAGCGCCAACACGCCAAGGAGCGGTGCAGGAACGGACGCCGACGGGATCCGTAAACGAGCAAACCCGTTCACACGTCGACGGGAACGGACGATTGCCCTGACGAACTGCCCCGACTACACTCCTGGCCTTTTCGATGTCGGTGAATTTAATAATGAGCCATAATGATATAGCATAGCGATTGCGAGGCTAGTTGCGCATTAAGGCGTTGGCGAGGTTGGGGAGGATTCTCGGGTGCGTGTCCTGTCTTGTCCTGTCCTGCCGCGTGTGAGACGCGCTGCGTGAGTGGTTTGCAATCTTGGACGAATATGGCACCTCGCAAGTGATTATGGATTCCTGGCGTGTGTCTGTGTTGCCAACATCGATCATCGCTAAGGTGAAGGCGACATTGAGGCGCTCGCAGACTCCATATCCCATTTATTTAAAAAAATCTGTATTTTCTTTAATAGTGGAATTTGTTAAAAAGTTCAGTAAACCATTTATTTTACACAGAAAAAGCATCAGTTCAATCGGATATGAAACAACGAACATTTAGAATTCGATTTCTCTAAACAATTACAGAATATATTGTTAGACGTCCATCGAACGTCAAGTAGAGCAGCCTTCTTAAAAGAAAAGGCTACTGTTGTTTGACAGCATTGCGTGGTTTGGTTGACGTTCACCGTTCTTCTCTACATAGGCCTACTTTGACCTAAGCATCCATGAGAAATATGACGCACATTTGGTTAAATATATTGCAGAGCATATCCTTGCTGTCGACGAAAGACTCCTTCGTAACAGTCAACATCATTCTGGACGATTTACACACTCGAATTAAGCATCCGAAGACGCTTCTCCTTGTGTCCAATTACTGATCACTTCCTTTACTGGTACGCCAGAACTGATCCGCGTGTGCGCTAGTGTGATGTCCCTGATTGATGAACCATTAACACAGCATTCTGTCAAAAGAACAATATTTATCGTAATTTAAGGCACCATAAATTGTGCAAAAATGTAAATCGGAGGGGGTTATTAAAAATCAAGGTAATTCCAGGACAAGTGCGCACCTTGGGAGCGTGCTGGTGCTAGTGCTAGTGGTGGTGGTGGTGGTGGTAAATGGTGGTGATACATTAAATTAACTTGCTGCGGCTTGTGGCTTGCGTCGAGTGATGATGAATGTCAACGGTCCGACGGCAGCATACGGCGCCACCGACTGTGATCGGCCGGCCACCGATCAAGGCTCCTGGCGGCCGGGAATCATTAAATCGATCCACCAGCCAGCCACCAGCTAGCCACCAGCAGCACGACGCGCTAATAGGCCAAAGGGCGGCTAAAGGCAAGGTGCTAGTGCGTGGAAGACCGGTAGCAAGCCGTCCGTCACTGTTTCTGTCAACTGCGTTATGTTTTATGCTGCTGCTGCTGCTGCTCAAGAAGAGGGAAGGGAAAAAGGGGGGGGGGGGAGAGAAAAAACTGGAAAAATCTTCTCCCCTAGCCTGGAATCTGGATCTCCTTCGCCGCCGTCAACGCCGCGTTGCTCCTTCCTTTCTTTCTCATCCGACTAATCAAGTTTACCCTTCAGCGTGCGCCAGGGACGGTGGCCGCACGCACGCGGCCCTTGCCGAGGTTGTTGGTGACAATTTCTTCCCTTCTCGATCCCTCCTCGCGCCTCATTGTTTTAACCTTGTCGTGGCCGCGTGGCCAATCATGGACGATGGAGTGAAGCTCTGTTGGTCCTGTTGCCGCTGCTGCTGCTGCTGCTGCTGTATTATTAATCAAATCAGTGATGAACGGGTATGGTGCCTCTCGTCCTCTCACCATCCCTTCCCTGGTTTTGCGCTTGCCATCTCGGCAGGAGGTAAGGCCAACCAGCCAAACAGCCTCTTCCCATTGCAGCGCGCATGTTCGATTGATTAAAAGTTCAGTGAATTTATTACCTTTTCCCGCGGATCGCAGGGCGGTTCCGAGGGTCCAACCGAAGAACCACCGAGTGCGTGTGTGTGTGTGTGTGTGTGTGGACCTCTTTTTGTGGCGCGCGCAAAAGCACTGCATGGTCACCACCTTCCCCTTGTGAGTAGTGCGTGCGTCCATTGCAAGACATCGAGACGAGACAATTGCGCTGGAAGGTCTCGAGGACCACTCCACAGATGGTGTGTGTGTGTGTGTGTGTGTGTGTGTGGCCGCCATGTACCTCGTCGTCTGCGTCGTCGTCGTCGTTGCTCTAGCTCATAATTAAAGTCTCTAGGTACTGGCTGGCGTTGCGTACGCGTACGGCGTTGAATAATTCATAACTGCATCCATCCATCCGTTCGTTCGTTCGATGAGGCTGGCCATGCTTCGTGCACCCCCTCCCCCCCTCATCACCAGGACACCAACAGCACCACCACGAACAGAACACCAGCAGGCAGCACCGGCGGCCCATCGACGGGAGCATCCGATCTATTTATGGTGATGATAATGTTTATGCTGATTATGATCATGGAATCCCCGCTACCGCGCACTGCTCTATCTGGGACCTGTTGTGTGCGTGTGTGTGTGCGAATGGTGATGTTCTAACGGACTACGGCCGGAGACCAACCAGCGGCGGGCAGCGTAATGGAATATGAAGTTCGCACCGCGAAACCGCTCGACTCGCGTCCGCTGATTGCAACAATTAATTGTGCAACGCCCGATGCTGTTGCTGTCGCAGCATGCCATGCTCCTAAATTGTGTCCCAAATGGGGGGCACCATTTCGAATCTAATAATGTGCCTCAATGAGGCGTTGCGGTCGTGAGACAATTGCATTCGATTCGCAATTGTGCTGCCTTCATCCATTTATCATTCGCACCGATCCGCTTTGGGGGCCGCACCGGTTATGAATTTCGTCGTCCGGGCGTCCCGTGTTCATTGAAGTGGAAGTGGAGACCGTTCGGGGATGATTAATTCGTTTTGTTGAGATAATTGAAATCGCGTTCGGGTGCTGTCAGTGGCGTAGTGGCCATTATTGGCCCCGCACACGGCGTTTTCGGCGTTTCGGATAATTTTCCAGCGAGTATCATACCATTTTCCGCGGAAAATGGAAGCGCACCAGAGCGTGCCAATCGAGGAGGGGCGTTCGGTATTGCGTAATTCGTTTCAACAGATTTCGTGTTTTTATTACTTCACAAGGATCAGGGGGTTTTCACTTTTGTATTGGGATGTTGTTGTTGTTGGTTGTTGTTGGTTGTTGGTTGTTGTTGCTGTTTATCTGCTTCTCACCCTCTGCTGTATTCATAATACGTGGTATATGTGCTGATTTCCTAGTGTAAAAGGTGGCTCTGGGGATCTATCGTTTACCCTATTCGTTATCTTGTTCTTGTAGCTCTTTGTCTCTGCGTGGATCTGCCTCCTTTCTTCATGACGCTCTCGATCGATCGACTGTTTGCAGCTTGCTTTCCGCTTTTAAGTACTTTCAGTACAGTTCTGTGTTCGTGTATTAAAAGTACCTGCAAGGACAAAGTGTCTCTGAGCTTTCTTAGACCTTAAAACGGATTAACTCATTTAGCAACAGATGGCAACGCGGGAATCCTGGAAGGGGGGGATTACAAAGAACGTGATCACGAAACAGTTAACCGAAAGGAACGATTCCACAGAACTGAAGATGAAATAAGAGCCCATTTATGGGATCCGGTCGGATACGTTGCTCCATCTGTTTGCTAAACGAGCTAAACTAAAGCTATCGAAGTACGGGTCCTGCACACTTCACTCTACACCAGCTAGTGGCACACCTTTACGCTGCCTGTTTGACTGTACGATCGAACTAAGAATAGCATTTGGTCTTGATACGATATCATAATCATATCGCGGGGGGGTGTTGATACGCTAAGTCGTTCTTCATTCCTCAAGTACTTAGTACACTGGTTTTGTTTGTTGTTCAGGTTCCTTCCATCGCCTTTTTATTCCGCTTCACGTGACTAATTGGCCAAAGGGGTTTCTTTCTAACTTGCTTTACCATGGCGCCCTTTCGTTCGTTCAACTAGAGCTAGAGCACTTTGTTCTGATTCTTATCGATTGTTGTTTGTCTACTTCTACTACGGTACTATCTGCTCACAGTGCGGAGGTGTAGGTTACAGGAACAAAAAAACGACACCGCAATGAAAAATCTTAACAAACCGAACCCCAAAACAACGGTTTCTCTTTCGTTCCCTAGGCTAGTTACTCTTCACTATCTCTCTTTCTCACCCTCTAACGGAGTGGCGACTTAGGCGGGGATGACTAGAAAAGGGATTTTGGGGGGGGGTCATTGGGGGGTACTTTGTGGATTTTATACGTTTTACTTTACTTCTTTTTATATACGTTGTTTGTTTTTATATTTATATATTTGTTGTTCATTTGTTCCACCAGCCGTTGTTTTGCGGCCATTTGCTTCTTTCGGCTAGTGGCTATCTGGTTCGGCTACTTGCTCTACCTTGTAAGGTGGCCTAGATGCTAAGTTTGCGGTTGGTCGTTTTAAGGATTTCTTTTCCAGCTGTTTTGCTTTTTGCTTCTTAACACTTTTTTCTCTTAAGTTACACCCGCTGGTGGCAACTAACTTATACATCTCTATCTTTTGTTACACCTTTGGTTTCTATCATTTCACCTTCTCGGTTCGCTTATCTTATCTTTTCACCGTTTGTTTTTCTGTTCTTTTTCCCACCCTGCCTTCCCGTTTCTTCCTGTAACAGTTATCGCTTGGTTTTTGCTTTAAAAATATATTTAATCGTATCGTAGACCTAGTATCGCGTCACACACACACACACCTTCCCTTGATACCTTTCCTATGTTAGTTTGTCTGCTGTTTGTTTGCCTTTACGAAGAAGATTGTTACTAAACTCTATTTCAACATTAATAATCGTTTGTAGTGTGTGTGTGTTCTGCATCTAGTATTAAATGTAGTAACTCGCTATCAGCATGTTTCAGAATAGGTTGTTGTTTTGTTGCTTGCTGGCCCTTTCGGTTTTGTTCGGTTGATGTTTTCAAAAAACATTCGCCCCCTCAACTTTCTAGTTCTAGTGCTCTGCCAGGGGGGGGGGGGGGGGGGGGTTGATGTTGACTGTCCTGTCGCAGTGTTGTTCTATAGTTTTCCTAGCTTCTATATCAATAGTGAAATGGTTCATCGGCAAACAAATTCAACTCAGCTTTCACTTCCCCGCAGTTCTGTGTTCTGTGTGTTTTGTTTTGTGCTCGGTCAGTACCTTCTCGCTTATCATGAAGAACCGCTAGTGGAACGCGATCGCTTCAAATCGCGGCCTTTGTAATAGCATAGCTAGGTTTCGAGGAAGTTCCCTTAAGACGAATAACAATCAACAAGAACTGAGAGCCGGGAGTCTCTAGTCGATAGGTAAGGAACACGCGGCCGCAAACGCAAAACGCAACAGAAAGAAAGGACACCCTCGGGGGATGGGAGGGGTGCCTCTCTTCGGTGTGATAATATTTAATATAGTTAAAATCCTATTTATCAAACTACTCGCGGAAACGTTCGGGATGATTCTTACGCACTAATGAATGAATACTGTGACGACTGCGATTGCGACTGCTACTGCGATGTCCCCAGCCCTAAGGGCTGTTGTGTTGTGAGGGTTGAAGCCAAAACGGGATCGATGGAGACACAGATGGAGAACGCGAAAACATCAAACCTCGCAGCATGCTTCTCTCTTTCTCTTTCTCTCTTTTTCTCTTTGCTTCTCCTTCTCTCTGTGGACCGCTTTGTGGACCGCTTTGTGGACGGGAATGAGTAACGGAGTGCTTTCAGCTTTCAACGATTGCTACTTAAAATTGCCAATTGAATTTTTTTCATCTCACTAATCGCGGAATCTAAAGTGTGTTTGTGTGTGTGTGTGTGTGTGTGTGTATGTGTGTCTAAGGTCGAAGCACTTGGCGGAAATTGCGGGATCGGGAAACAAGACGTCGTCGCCGGACGCCGTCGTCACTCACTCGCTGCGTCCTTGCTGTGCTGTTGCTGTGGCTGTTGCTGTGGCTGTGTCTGTGAGTTCGTGGTCGTTGTCGTGATGACCACGACCTTCGTGATGCTGGTCGTGAACATGCACACCTCGCAGTGGAGTCTTAATTCTCAGAGACGATCTTTATCCCGATCGAAGCTCAGCGCCTTGAAGATGCCACCACGGGACCGGAACGAGCTTCGGTTCGCTATTGAGCTCGCCCCGTGGCCACTCGACGCCGCCGCCGCCGCAGCAGCGCTCGATGACGATCCATTGCCCCGCTGGCGCTGCAGATTGTGCTGATCGAGACTGGAAGCCCGGGGGCGACCGAACACATCCCGTGCTTCACTCGCGGCATCACTTCCGTCCGTATCCGTATCGCTGCGCTTCCGGTGGCGGCGTCGCAGTGCCGCGTGACCCGGTTCGTGGCTTGGTTCGAGATCGCTCGGAAAATCGGTGCTAATGCTTTCCCGCTTTTTCAGTTCCGCCGCCAGCATCCGTACCTCCCAGTCGTTGTGGTTCAGTTCCTCGTCGTCCTCGTCTTCCTCTTCCTCTTCTTCTGCTTCCTGTTCCTCTTCTTCTTCCTCTTCCTCCTCTGCCTCTTCCTCCTCTTCTGCCTGCTCTTCCTCGAGCTCCTCACCGTTGTCCTGTTGTTCCTGTTCCTCCTCTTCTCCTATCGCTTCTTCGTCGTCGTCTTCCTCGTCACCATCACGACCATCTTCCGTTTCGCGGCTACGGGAGCGGCTTCTCCGCACCAAGCGCCTCATCTCATCACCATCGTCCTCTTCCTCGTCTTCCTCCTGAATGTTTTGCCGAGGGTCGCGTTCCTGTTCGTCGAGTTCCGTCTCCGACTGGGAGCTGGAGGTGGTTTCGATGTTGACGATCACACTGTCGGAGATGATGTTGCCCGTAAGCTCAGAGATGACTAGATCCCGGTACGGACTTCGTGCGTTACGTTGTTCGGTTGTCGTCGCCGGGGTCGCCGTTGCCATCGTAACGGTGGTACTTGCGGTGGTGGTGGTTGATAGGCGTCGCGGTGGTACGGGTGGTGGCGGTGGTCCACTGTTCGTGGTCGTCATGGCCATGGTTGGCCGTAGCGGGGGTGAATCCTTCCGATCGAAGCTCTCCTGATCGGTCGATTCGTCCCAGGTTGGTCGATTGCGTAGCTGCCGGTGACGCGGTGAGGTCCTTGGTTTCCGGCTACGTAACTTCGGTTGTCGCGGTGCATCGGAATCGGAGTGGGGTGAGGAAGCGAAGATGGTGTCCAGTGAATCGCCACGCTGCGGGTAAACAAAGAATGGGCAGTAGGGTGGTTAGATCCTGAACCCTGGTGGGCCCTGACCCTGAACTTACCATAAACGGTAGCTCGTTCGATGAGCCGGTACTACCGGAACCGGAAGAACCGGACTGGCTCCGGTGCTCCGGTGGTAGCTGCACCTGCAACCGACCGTACACCTCCCCGTGCTGCTGTTCGCCTTCCAGCTCGAGGATACGGTTCTGGAGCTTTGATATGATGTCGTCCCGCTTTTTCACCTCCAGCTCCATGTTGAAGAACTCGTCCTGAAACTTCACCTGTATCTCCTTCATATGCGTCTGGATGACCTGCTTGATGCCGAACAGCACCTCGCCAAAGAACTCCTGCTCCTCCAGTGAACCTGCACACGGGTACAAGGGGACACACACACACACACACACACACGCACAAATATCCACATACAGACAAAACACACGGATTTGGAATGTTTTAGAGCAAACAACAATCGGTAATCGGTACCCGACGGGCGGGGGCGATGGAAATGGCAGGAAAGCGAAGAAAGAGAAGAAGAACACTGGATTAGTTTTGGTTAAGTGTCGCCGTGGTCTTGGGCTTGTTGTGAGTGGCCACAGTATGCCAAGAGATTGTGTTTTTGTTTTCTTTTTCAGTGGAACGTAACTCCACGTAAAGGTGTATGGTGCAGTAGCAGCAGGAGCACGCTAACACACACACGTTAAGGGGGGGGATACGCGCGGGGTGCTGTGCTGGCGATGAGATGATGAGACACTGTTGTCGATTGGTGCCGAGGCTCGTCGATGTCTTCGAGGATTCCGGAACCGGCAATTGGAATACACATAACGCACTCCGTTACAGGCCAAACGATTTCCTCTGTTTCCATCACTCCAGGAGGAGGAGTACAGGAGGAGAAGGCGCCGCACTTAGTTACAGCAGGGGGTGGGGTGAGGTGTTGTTATAAGAAATAGGAGGAACATGCAATTCTGGGCCACGTTCCTTCTCTCGTCAGACATTTGACAGGTCACAGCCAATCAACAACAAATTGTGTGCTTTGGGTTTTTGGATTTTCCGTTTCCGGTTTTTTTGGTAGCATTGCAAGCACGAGAACGACGAGAGCGAACGAGCGATAGAAGGGGCTGGGAAGGGGATCAAGCTGAACGGAGGTGCTGCGGATGATGCAAGACATACAGCACCAATCGTGCTTATCGCAGGCATGCAAATGGACACGGAACGGAAGGAGGATATCCGGATATGAAAGAAGCAACTAGAAGCTAGACGAAGTCCGAAGCATCGTTGCGAGGCAAGGTTCCTAAGAGACCGAGTCCGAATGCCGGACCGACTTGGCTTGCCTTGGACTAATTTATTCTGGATCACCCAAGTGATGTGGAGTGGCAAGCGGCTTATCCGGATACCACAAATGATACCCATAGGGATTCAATTACTCCCCACCACGGGGCGAGATGGAACCATAATCAAAGGCTTATGCGAAAGAATGATGATGAAGGATACCTCTCGAAGAATGGATGCATGCACAGCAGAGAAGGATACTCCGGGATTCACGAGGCCAGACATCAGTAGCACCACGTGCGGGTGCGCTGCTGCTCTGTTTATTGATTGGTCAAGGAAAGGAATGGCATTCTAATTGATTCTGCTGATTGTAGTGATCCTTCTCGAGCACGGAAATTGCTCAACTCATCCTCCTTGGCTAATCATCGAGCGCTTCTTCGTGCCTTCGGAAATAATGAACCGACGAAAATACCTTTGCGGGGATGACGTTGCACCCGGGGATATTACATCCGGCCTACTACTACCATCACTAGAAAATCCCTTGAGAATAAGAACACTGTAGCCTTCTCGCTTACTCTGATGCTTAACCGGCGAGGAGTGAGAGCGAAGGCGTATTTCCATTCCGTAACGCATAGTAACGCTTTTGAATGCAAGATTGAATGCAAGTTGCTTTCAAGTGATGGCGAAAATGAACTTGGAGGGAACAAAAATCGTGAATCGAATGAATAAACATCGATAGAAGCGACAGCAGGAAGGTACGAATGGGTTCATATTGGAAGGTAGAGAAGCAGAATGGTGATGGTGAGGGTTGTCCGATGCGGGTGCGCGGAGCTGTGACGCTACTCTACCTGCCGAACTTACCTCTGATGAGCTTCCGCTGTCCGGCCAAAGCCGAAAGGGAGGTCCGGTTGGGGTCATCCGGTACCATCACACCCTGCTCCTGCTCGAGCCCAAGGTCCGTTTCGACGCCATGCGGATACCCGCCCAGCAGCGGATCACCGCCATTGCTGATGACCGCCAGCGCTTGACCATCGCTACCATCGAGCGTCGTTGGTCCGGTGACCGAGGCCAGATGACGATGGTGGTGCTCCTCGTGGAGTACCTGATAGTAACTCGATCGCAGTAGCTCGTGTTCACGTTCGATGGTAGTGGTCGAGCCGGTCGTTGTCGAGGTGGTCGTGGTGGTGGTGGTGGTGGTCGACGACGGTGACAGCAGGAGGTTGCTGTCGCCGGTCACTGGTGCCGGTGCCAGTACCGTACCACCGCCCACAGTGGCCAGCGACAGTGGAGCGACCGCGGTTTGTGCGCTAAGAAGGGGAAAAAGACTTGGGTCTTCAATAGAGTCACGCGGCGGCAGCAGAAGGCTAGCACTGCTGGGAGGACTAGAGAGTGTGTTTCTATGGAAGGTGACGCTCTTGGTGAACTTGCTGTGTCTGGCAACGTACCCTTCGACCGTCTGCGCTCGCATCAGCCGCTTGAGGTCGCGCGTCGGGCGCTGTTCTAGCGCCGCCTTGTCCTCGGACAGTTTCTTCAGTATGCTCTTCAGCTGGCGCCGCTCGAGCGTTTCGTTGGACTCCGGGCTGAGCGGCAGCAACAGTAACCGTTCGGTCGCGGCAGCATCGCCCGGCGGTGAGTCACCTCCCTTCGAGCGGCCAGCCGTCGTCGGCGCTGCTCCCTGCGATGCCATCCCGGAGCCCTCGCTCTGGCTGCGCGTCAGCTGTTCGAGCAGGTGATCGTGCGAACTGGTGTTGCTGGTGTTGGAATCGGTGCAGTCGAGGCTGAGACTGCGCGTCTTGCTGATGGCCGACTCCAGTTCGGCCAGCTTCTGACGTTCGTTCAGTATCTTGAGCTTCTTGACGAACGGTAGCCCGCAGTATTCGGGCGATAGGTCATCGATGGACATGTACGCCTTCGGTTGCTCACTGTCCAGCTTGATCGGCTTCGGTTTCATACGGACACGGGCCGGTAGACCGGGCATCGTCGTACTACCACCACTGCCGCCATGATGCCGCCGACCATTGCTGCCTGCCGCTATGCCGCACTGCGCACTGCGAGACACACCGGTGCCACCGGCCGTTTGACCGGCACTCGCCACCTCACTGTCACTGACGGACACTTTCTCGCCCGGACCGTACCGGAAGGTGGACGATTTGACGTTCGGCACCTGGAAGGCGGTCTGTGGGGCGGCGCAGGTCGTCGGCGGTGCGGATGAGATCGGTGGCGGGGTCATGGAGACGAGCGAGTTCAGGTTCAGATCGGCCGGGATGGACGTCTTGAGCCGGTTTCGCTTCGATTGCTTCAGTATCGGTGACTCCTCGGAGGCGGCATTGTTGAGGCTGGTGTAGCTACCGCCAAGGCTGACGACCGTCGCCAGCTTCAGCTTGGACCAGGGCTTCAGCTGATCGTCCCGCTGCAGCTGGCCCAGCGATCGGATCTTCTGCTTCAACGATAGGCCCGACGAACCCTTATGGTGAAGGGCGTGATGCGGATGGAGAGTGGACGACTTGCCGTGGTGTAGCGCTGGTGTAGTGCTACTGCAGCTACCGCTGCTGCCCTGGAGCAGATGCTGCTTCATATCGGTCGTCTCGTGGATCGTACCCGGCCGCTCGACCGTTACCTTCGCCTCACCGTGATGGTGCTTCGAGTCCTGATGGTGCAGGTTCCGTATCCGGTCCCGGAACGAGACACGCATCGTCGGTTTCAGATGATGGCTCGCCGTACCGGCGGTGTTTAGGATGGGACTCGGTGGTCCTTTCACCGTCGGCGACGTTGGACTCATGCTCTGCACGATCGACGGTGAGCTGGACGTTTGGTTTGACGTCACCTGCAGCTGGTTTGGAAAGGGACGATGGATGGATGGGAGGGAGGAGTTGAGGGTTGAGAGTACAAACGTGTTACTTCGGACGACAAGCTACCGAGCGGAATTTAACGGAGTCCACCGAGGGAACCTCGAGGAGTATGACGCCAGCTGGCCAGTGGACGATGATCTTATGGGGATTTTTTTGCTAAGGGTTTCACTTTCGCTCAGGGGTGTTGATGCACTAACTGGGACAATCTCACCATGCAAAAAAAAACCGGCATAAGGCTTACAGGGAGGGGGGCACAAAGTGTCAACGGGACAAAGTGCTTGCGTTAGTTTGCGCCGGTGCACTATCCGCCGGTGCACTGCTAGTTGGTTGGCATTCCACGTGTAAATCTACTGGCGGAGTATTTCGCCCCAAAAAAAAAGGGGCGGAATTCGATTGAGCGGAAGGATGGCGTTCAATTTACATACGAGGTCATTCTCACTCGTAGTGCACCAGTAGTTGGGCAGAAGGAAAGTGAAGTTAATGTACAGAGAAAATCTACAATTTCTACAAATCAAAGACAACGACCGACCATCGTCGAGATGGCGAGTCCGTGGCCTACTCTGTTCGTCGGATGCACCTGACAGCTTTCAGACACACACATGCGGAGCATCCTTCGGTTGCTGCAAGGGAACCAGATTAGCAGCCTTTGGAGAGCATAGAATGCCATATTGTTCCCCCAGCCTGCTTAGATAGGTCTTTGTGTCGATGCGATGTGATCTTATGGCTGCGTTTGCTAGCCGTCGCCGTCGTCTTTTCTTGGATGCTGCTACTGCTGTCAGCAGAAGAAGAGCTGCTGTTGGCGAGAACGAATGAATCCGAATCCGACACGGAAAGGATCCGTAAACATACAGCAGCAGCACCCCAGACCACAGCACAGATTAAAGGCACGAGCGGTGCACTGATGTGCTTGTTCAATGACTAATTTATCCGACAGCTCCTTCACCATCATCCGGTGACTGAGCTGGGACTCTGGGAATGGATCCAGAAGTCCCAGTGAAATGTTTGCCCTCCCCCTCCGCGTTTGAGGATATTGTTGCAAGGTTCGACGATAATACTGTTTGTCAACAAATACGACTTCTCGGAAATCTGCTCAATACATGCGCAGAAGCTGCTGTGTGCGAACGAACGGTTGCTCCCCTATTGGGTTTTGGGGCCACGTTCATCGTATCGATTGCTCCACCAATCGTCTTGGGATAATGGGAGCAGCAAACTTCGCTTCCCACTTCCCACTTCGCTTTGCAAAACGACGTCCATTAAATTGTTTTCGCTATTAGCAGCGTATCGGTACCTCTAGTGTTTCGCTTTTCAGCAGTTTTCTGAGCAGTGTTCCAGCGGCTCTGGTAGCTTGGCAATATTGCTCACGCTCTCGCTGAAGGTGAAAGCTGAGCGATGAGGTGCAACAACAGCAGCTGCAC
>NC_064874.1:22991902-23016902 GCF_943734745.1 Anopheles darlingi | reverse complement strand
TGCGCGTCAAGGTGGCATAGTCACCGGGCCGATACGGATAAACCCAGTCGCCCTGTGTGAAGAGAACCAGCGTCTTAAATTAGCACCTTTTCGGTGCCTTTGTTAACTTGAGCCGCTATGGTCTCCTACCTGGAAGCCTTCCGCTTCGGATAGCAGAAAGTAGAAGCAACCGAACCAGTGCGCAAGGATGAGCAGAATGTGGATCAGGTTGACCACCCGCCACAGATTAGGCCACACGGTGCGACTCTCTACGATGTAGTAATACTTGACCGCTCGATAGACCTGCGAGAGAAGTGGATGGAGATGGAGAGATGCTTTTGGGTGTGTATCGACCGGACTCACTTTGAAGAACCTCGGAAAGCGTAGCATCGGTTGGCTGCCCAGCCGGAGCTGCAGAATGTCGAGCGGAATGAGGGCCGCCAGATCGAGTAGGAAGGCGCGCGATCGCAGATAGTGGCCGGCTAGCTTCTTCGAGTCGTACACCATGAGCCCCTGCTCCAGGTAACCGGTGCGCAGCTGTACCGCGACGTCGAAGATGAATACTATATCGGTGAGGCAATCACAGGAGATCCAGAAGCGGTTCGCGTTGCTCTGCAGCTCCGGGAAGCTCTGGCGCACGATGAGCGTCCAGAGGTTGTACAGGATGCTGATCGTCACCAGCATGAGCCAGTAGAAGTAAAAGTTCTCGTCCGGATTGACGACGGTGCGCGGTATCTTGGCGAACCTTCGCCTTCGCCGGACCGTCTTCTCCGCATCCGTGGCACCCTCCGAACCCGTATCCTCTACCGTTTCCTGTTTCCCAATCGAAAGGAGTGTTAACTTAGGGGTGTGCCCTTGAGGTGTGCCCTTGGCCTGAATTGGACCTACCTGAGCCTCCGGTATCTGTCGTGTAGAAAAGCGCTTCAAAAAGGAATCCTCCCGCTTGAGAGGTGGTTTCTTCTGTATGGCAGAGGAAATTTGTACCGTCGTACGCAGCTTCATCCATCGTTGGTTCGACTTTGTCCTAATGGAAAGCAATTAGATCGGGGGAACGGAAAAGCCGTAGGGAAAAGAGATAGAAGACGATCGTTAAAACATGGTTTGTCCTTTCGGGTTTCGCTTCGTGCAGGCAGGCGAGTGCCGCTCGTTGGCTTACGACAGGAATTACGACGAACAGGAAAAAGGAGATAATGATAGAGAGATACAGACAGAGAGAGAGAGGAGAGAGATAGAGAAAGGGTGAGAGATAGCTTATGTTTTACTGTTACTTGATCGTAAGGATCCAATTTCGAGCCATAGCTTTCGCCAATTCCGTTTAGTTTAGTTAGAAAAAGGTTAGGTTTTGTGATAACGACACCGTTTGAAAGATTCAAAAGCAAAATACAGACACACACGCACACACACACACACACACATATATATATATAGTCACGAACAAATTCGAGCACGCTAGTGAAGGATAATTTTTAGGGGTCTTACGGGGTTGGGGGTTACAGTTACAATGAGGAAACAGATAGTAAAGACCGTTCTTGATGGGTCGATTGAAACGAAGAGAGACAAAAAGAAAACAGTTAAGTAAGTAACTGGTAAACGTTCTAGAAGACTGCTCTAATGTAATGCAGCTAGTTTCTGGTTAATACTAAGCTAACCCATGTTTAACTTCGAACAGACACACACACACACACACACACACACGCATAGACTCTAAATTGATTCGTTTCCAATGGACTCCCAGGAGGGGAGCAGTAAGAGCAATTTCAACAAGGAACTTTGTTCTGAGAAATAGAAAAAGGTCTGTTTGATGGGCGTCGGATAGATAAAAGACGATGCAAAAGGCGATAGAAGAACATTCAGAAAGGAGGTCAGTAGTAGTAAGTTCGAGAAAACTGTGAAGAATAGAGAGACACATTTAGTGGCATTCACTGACGGTTGGTTGATACTCCAACATTGGCCGCGCCAGTGCCGTGTCCGTGTCTACCGATTAGGAGTGTGAGTTAGCTTGTTAAGTGTGCGTGTGAGTGATGATCGTTTTTGCGGGGGTTAGGTGGTGACGTGACTTCTTGTATGACAGTTGCATCAGTGCCGGAAGTGTTCGATTTGGTTTTTCTGGTGATCATTAGAATTGCTGGGTGTTAGTGCTGGGTTTCGATTAACGGAAAGTTGATCCTTTGTGCGTGTGGTGCGCAACCGCAACCGGTTCTGGGGTGTTTGTTGTTGTAGGAGTACTAGTATTAATCGGTAGATTGTTGATCAATGATCTTGGAATGCAGAGTTGTACGGTTGTGCTGTGTGATGTGATCGACACCGATTACAGCTTGCAACACCATCAGTATACATCGGACAGTACGAGCGAAGAAGAAAAGAGAGAGAAGAAGAGAGAGAGAGACAGTGAAGACGAGAGTAGAGCAATAGAACGAAACGGAAAAAAGGAGCAGGACGAGTCGAGAGGTTGGTAGTAGTAGAAGTAGTAGCATTGGTAGTATTAGTGGTAGTGAAGAAGAGATTAACAGGACGTAGTAGTACACATTCGTGAAAGGTATAGAGCAGGTTTGGAGCAGAAAAAAATCGACAGACGAGACGGGACAAAGATGAACGAATGGTCAACACGCACAACTTCCAATTCCGCTGGCAACCCCGGGTGCTGTGGCCCGCGCTTTTGGATGCTAGAAATCAAAAAGGAACGGAACAGTTGGAACGAGAACAACACGACAACCCCTTTTTGAAAGCTTCAACAAGAGATTCGGCTGAAATCTGCCGATTTGCAGGCAGTTCGGTTGGCACAGCACAACTGCAGGAAAAGTTTGGTTTTCTTTTTCTCCGCTAAGCCGGTTCGCTTGTTGTAGCTTTCAGGTCAGGCAGGTGAGAACACAGTAAGTTACACATACACCAACATTAGTTTCGCTTTATTTATTTCTATTCTAGTTTTGTTAAAACAACCTTATCGGTATTGAAATAGAGTTGCATATGGACGTAACAGGAATGATGCTAGTTAAACAATTAGATTAATTGCCAGAAGAAAAGAGTTGAAAATGGAAAAGAAATGCAAAGAGATAGAGAAGAAAAAAATGGAAATCAAACGATCAAGGTTCAATGTTATTAGAAGATTATTTGGGAGAAATCTTTATACTTACAGAAACTGCACAACATTACGCGAAGGAACTAATGCATCTAAAAGCAGAATACGACAATAGACCGATAGACAATGATGTTCCCTGGACTTTTATATTTATATATTCCTTCCTAGGAGCTGGTACGGTTTGGCAATCAGCAAAATATCTCTATCATTTGCTCCATTACCAATTACTGGCAGATTGAGATACTCTGAAGACGAACAGAGAACAACTGAAGACAGAAAAAGTCCAACGCTAATCGAAGCAAGCGATAAAATCTCTCCTTTTGCAATCAACAGCCCATCGCCAACCACAACACACCGCCTCCTTTGTCGCAATTATCGCGATCGCAAATTAGCTTTCCCACGGAGCGTGAAATCAAAGCGCTCCGCGACCGCACCAATCAGCACCAAGTAACGGCGCGTCGCGAATGGGCTGCTTCAAGTTTACTTTTCCAATAAACAGTAATTACACGCCACGGATAATTGACCAAAAACCGAGGTTCTGGACACCTTGGGTGTCTTGGCCCAAGATAGACTGCTGACAAAGTTTACTCAACAGTGTCCACCACTAAGGCAAGCAAACGAGCAGAAGCAGTTGAAGCATGGTGTCTCGTGGTGTCTCGTGGTGTCTCGTGGTGTGTAAACGATAAATGAAAGTCATCAAGCATCAAGCAACAACCCGGCAATTCAAATGGCAATCTTGTGGTGAGTTCTTGAGTTCTTGACAGTCGCAAGGTGCCGCTTTAAAACAGTAAATACACTAATTGTCCTCCGGGCTAGATGTGTGGGAGCGGGGGGGGGGGGGGTAGTCATCTTGCTGAACTTCCTGTGAACTTAGGGGCCTGTTTCTTGGCTGTAGGCTAAGCGACCGGATGAGTGGTTTGTGGAGAGGCTTGCAGTAACTTGGCTTCTGCCTTGCCACCGCAGGGCCAGTTGGAGTTAGTTTCGTTGCGAGTTTCGTTCGATCGAGCACAAAGTTTCGTGTCTGGTCTGGGACGAGGCTTCGAGCAGAAAAATTAATCTGGAAAAGTTGAGCTACAAAGTACATCTCTTTGGGGCATTTGGGAGTCAAAACGGCCAATCCCAAGGTGCCCATGCTTGGTCGTAGATTAATGGCCTAACCGTTGACCGGTACGTTTATTAACATTCCCCCCCAATTATGCACTGGAATGCGGACGGGAAATCTGGTTCGGGCCGCCAGTCTTTCACTCTTCTGGGTCGCCAATTTGTTAATGCTGCAGGGCAGGTTCTGGTGTGGAGTGGTGTAAATGTTGTGGATGTTTAAAAATTAAAAAACAAAAACGAACGAACTCGGTTGGCTATTTTAAAGCAATTCTTTCTCCTCTCTGCTCTCTGCTGGGACAGGCGCTTCTCCAAAGTAGAAGTGACGGCGAATGAATAAAAATCATGTCATAACTTGAGAAACTCTCGCGCGCTCGCGTCCCGATGGCATATTGAAACTTAATTGCTTCCCATTTGCGCTCTCCGTGCGTTCGTTTTCATTCGTTCGCGGTGGCGCTTGTTTGTAATGCTCTAACATGACAAATTGGAAAAGTTTTCCAATCAGCAGCTAGCTGCCCACCATTATGCAGAGCACCATTCGTCATTGCATGTGACTTTAGTGCAAAGCGTCAGTATGTGCGCTAAGTGGCAGACCGTAGACCGAGCCGAGCTGAATGCCCGTGCTCCCGAGCTCAGTAATCATTTGATCGTTTACAGCCCCAGCTTCTTGTCCTCGGTTCGTTTAGTCTTCCTGTTGGATGTGGTTTTAATAAGCGAACACTTGTCTATCGCTCTCTATTGTCGCTCTTCTTTCCTAATGTCTTTTCGATGCTGTGCAGTTTCATCCTTCATTTCCTATCCCGGTTCCTAAACCTTTCCTTCGGTTTTCCTCGAGGTGATGGTGAGAGAGTGCCGCAAATGGCCCTGGATCAATGCTTTTCTTTTGGGTTCTGTGCGCTGGAACCACGTACCGCTGCGTAACCATTACCACCACCACCGTAATGCTACTGAACGGGCCGTGGCCGCAAAAAAGCGATGTCAGGCAGCTCGTAACGACCTTTGACCTGGTGTGCTAGCATACCGTTATCCATTCGTGTAAGCACGCCTGTATGTGTGTGAGTGTGTGTGTGTGTTGGAGTAGGTCCGTGGGATGCACCATGACTATGTTCGCATTCCTTTCGCCGGACAGCGTTAACAGGATCATAAGTCGGGAGGTGCCGCCGGAGCTAAGCTTATTAGTGTGGCCGGATCGTTACCAGTACTTAGAGCAACTCGAGTGAGCTGTCACCGGTGTCGGTCGGTGTAAAAATGGGTCGCGAATGGAGGAAACAGTGAAAAAGTGTAGGAACGGAACGCATGATTTGTGACTGTTGTGGCCATTGATTTTCCGATCCGTCGACCATTTGGCTAGTGACGTTGCACTATTGCGTGTTGTTGCGGCCAAAGAAGCAACGGAATGGTGTCTGTCTGAAAACAAACCAAAGGAAGGAATGTGCTCCTTCGGAAGGTATGCGCAATCGGAAACAATTCACGGAACTCGAGGATAGATCGATACTTCTGCTTCCTATTTTTTGTTTTGTGTGGACGCGAATACCTCTACCTCTAGCACCAGGTTTTTTTTTTCTAGCCTAGACTCAACTGTATGGCCATAGTTTTTTCTTCGTGCACATCAAATACAAACACACACTGCGCTGTGGG
Source organism: Anopheles darlingi (assembly GCF_943734745.1). Taxonomy (NCBI): domain Eukaryota; kingdom Metazoa; phylum Arthropoda; class Insecta; order Diptera; family Culicidae; genus Anopheles; species Anopheles darlingi. The sequence goes on along the minus strand of NC_064874.1, from coordinate 23,011,111 downwards.
CGAGTGTGTTTGCTGTGATTTCGAACTCTTCGAAGAGGCCACATGGTGTGTAACTACGCGGGAGGGCCGACAATCGGTTTTTTGGGGCGAGCATGGAAGCCTACAGATCGGCGATGGTTACTTTACGAGCTACGTAAGCCATCGAGGGCTTTCCGGGGTTTTCGGAGGATTTGCAATGCAACAGTACCCGTGCAGGAATGGTAACTCTATAGTTTCAAGTCTGCGCGTCAAGTCTACCTCACGATCTCACCATCACTTGCGATACTCTCGGGATTAACGGAAGGATTGGTTTGGATTCTATATGTTCTATTGGAGTTGTGCTAAAACTTTGTTTTAAAGTAATACATTTTTGGCAAATTTATGGAATAAGGAATTAGTTTGATTCGAATTGACCGAAACATGTGGAACGGCTTTGGCGTATTTTCGTAATGTTCCACATAATCTTATCCATTGTTATGAGTAGCGGGGGTCATGCTCCAGATCGGGAGAACCATGCTCGAAGTTCGAGAGTTGCATAAATCGTTAAGCCAGTAGGCTGATTTTTTTTTCATTCAAAACAAAGCGATTTCCATGCAGCAAATTTCGTATACTATTCGTATATTGGTTTCGGAATGGACAAGCTACCGACAGCTCGTTATGTAATATCCTTGACATCTCTTGGAATTTGAAAAATAATAATTTTACATTTCACCGTTTGCTTCACTTTGTTTTGTCGTCAAAAGTTTGTTTCCATTTAAAGCGAAACAGCAAAAAACCAAGAACCCCAACACGGTGCCAGGCCGCTGTGATCGGTTGTCGAAAACAGTGCTCTCGGGGAAAAGCAGAAATAAATGAACTTGCGTCCGAGCTGTCAGAGGGAGCTGTCAGATTGCAAAGTGAACGCAGTGCTCTTTGCGCCTCCTTCGATTGGAACGAAACAGGACAAACAGTTTGCCGGAAGTGTGCTTTCATTTCGACAGGGTGCAAGATTAATTGATTTTCACTCGTTACAATCATAACGCGGACCGGCGATTGGCAAGGATATGAAATAATAATTCAGTGTGAAGCGGATTTGGACGATGAAACACGGTACTCATTGTGCGTTGGATTAAGATGAGGTAGAACCGGAACACGCTTCTGTAGCATATCCGTTCCACAGTCCCGGTCAGTTGTCTGTTTGGCAGTTAGCCGGTTAGATGCTAACAAGGCGGATACAGGAAGGTAATACAGACGAGAAGGTGGGTTAGGTCGTAGTAACTAAGTGGTCCGACCAGTGGCCACCGGAAACAATGGAAAAAAGAGGGCAGAAGATAGAGCAAAACAAGAAATGAACAGAAAAGAAGAGAAGGAGAGAGAAGCTTAGATTTGGCACCGTTCCTCTTGATCTTCCGCAGCGAACAGTAGTAGGCCATGACGGCACGCAGGTTCTTCCAGCTTTGGGCGCCACGCGTCGTGCCATTGGAGATGGATTTGCTGAGCTGCTGCTCGTGCTGTTGCTGGTGCTGATGCTGTTGCAGCTGCTCGTCGTGGTGGTGGTGTGCCTGTGGCGGTTGGTGGCTCGAGAGGGAACCGAGCGAGGTAGCGAACCGGCCATCCAGCGAAGAGGAGGCAACCGACGGATGGCTAACGCGGTGACGCGTCAACAGACCACCACAGGCCAACGAATCACCCCGTTCGGCGACACTATCGTACGAGACCATCCGGTTCAGGATGCTGCTGCTGATGCCGATACCGCTACCGCTACCTTGGCCACCACTCGACCGCTCCGCATCATCGTCATCGTAATCGTCGTCATCCTCTACGTCACGCAGCGAGAAGCGTCTCGCGAATTGCTGACTGCCGTGCCGGTGGCTGCTGGTTCGTGACAGCGGGTGTCGCTGCTGATGATACTGATACCACCGGGACATACGATCGCTCCCGTTGAAGCTCTGGCTCCGGTCGATGGATTGATAGTGTGCCATCGTAGTATGGCCACGGCGCCCGCTGCTACTACCGGCACCACCACTATCACCACCGTGTTGGTGCTGCTGCTGCTGCTGGTGCTGCTGTGACAGCGGCGGCTGTTGCTGCCACATCGTCTGATAGCCCCCCGGCTGCCAGACATCTTCGCTGGCCGCCCGTGACACCAGCGACGTGTGCGCTTCCGGTGAGGTACGCAGTGCCGACGCCCGGCTGCGCGCGGGAAACGGACGCAGCGGTTTTGGGAAGGGATTTTTTTTCGCGCCGAGTTTTCCGCGGGTGTTGTTTGTGTTTGATTTGTGAGAAGCGCCACCAGCAGGGGACCGCCGTCGCGTTTTTTTTTCGTTTGTTCCAGAAAATGGAGTGCCGGAGAGTGCGAAAATGGCCAACAGCCAGCCATGAGCGAAACGATGACGACGCATGTGTTTACATGAGTGTGTAAGTGTACCATGTGTGTGTGTGTGGTGGAAGAGAGAAAGGAATAGATAAACAGAGAGAGAGAGAGAGAGAAAGAGAAAGAGAGAAGAGAAAAAAAGGGACGAGAGAAGGGACTATTTACAAAAGAATGCATCATCGATAACGGCGCCATTTTACGACCGGCTAGATGGATGACAGAACAACAACAACATCCGTCCTAGTAGCCGGCGTCATCGTCGTTCACCAGGAACACGCATACGCACACGCAGACCAATCCAAGTAGGCACCGGAACAACGGCACCATCGGAATTAATCTTCCATTTTGACAGCCAGCCGACCGGTCCGGTTCTTAGGGGGAGGAGGGGGAGGGTGGACATGGACACTCAGATTCATCATCCGGGATGGTACAATTAATTAGGGACCGCGCGGGTGCCGCAACAACGCACCGTCTATTTGTTTCGCGGTGGTAATACGTCTTCGAGGACGCGTAATTGAACAGCTGCTGGAGTGGAGTCGAGAGACCATAAATTGGATCGTTTGGAGTGGAGATGGACGCACTTCCGGCCCCAAAAAAGGCGAAGGGGATAACAACGTGTTGTACGTGTTCGTAGTGAGCGTGTGTGTGTGTGTGTGTGGTTATCTGTGTGCGTGTGTGTGTGCTCTAGAGTTCGGCAGTAAAAACAAAACAAAACAAAACAAAACAAACAATCCTTCAGCAAGTAGTGGCCCGTATGTTACTCGTGATCTACTATACCCTCAAAATGGCCGTTCGCGCGGTGTGTGGTTAGAGCTGATGGCTGCATTTGCTATTGAGGGGAACCGATATTGGTCGCGAGGGGTGGGGAGGAGGAATCAATCAAATATGGCCGACGGGGATACTGATACTGGTATGGTATTGATGGTGTTGATGACGGGATGATGGGATCGGGAGTTTGGCCGATCGTCGATCGAAAAGCTTTTTTTCCTTTCGTTCGTTTTTTTGTTTTTGGGGACCATTTCGCTTCGCCAATAAAACAAAAAAAAAAAAAACATCCTTCCGCGTCTATTGTGCTGGAGGTACAACAGTAGCTCGTATTTGGTAGCTGAATGGAAGGAAGGATATGCCGGGAGGGGTTTGGCATTGTTTTAATGGAGCAATTTCCGTCCAATTGCCAAGGATGGGGCTTTTCCTCTTTTTGGTGGAGCGGGTAGGCGGATCATTTTCCAGCATCCGCCGAAGGGTATCACGCATACGACACGAGTCCAGGGCAGGGGAAGGGAGGGTGGGAGAGGGTCTCTACTATCCATCCAAGGGAAATCGGGGAGTGGAGGGGCGGTGGCATACTCGCGCACCCAGTAATTGAAACAGTGTACACACACACACACTTACCGCTGGCCGGAACCCTTGCTGCCGGACGAAGCCTGATTGCTGGAGTCGTCCTCCTCGTCCCGGGAGGTCGCAATCGATGCCGTACCGGTGTTCGTCCCCGGCGACAGCAGCGTCGGACTGAGCAGATTGTTGGCGTTGTCTCCACCGCCACCGCCGCCGCCTGGTCCACTTCCGGTGGAAGCGTGACCGGATGTGGTACCAACGGCACCCCCGAATGCACCGTACGGTTGCTGTTGCGTACTGGCGGACGAGATTGTTGAACATGTCGGTAGTACTGCTGCTCCGGATGCTGTCGCACTCGGATTCGTGGGGTCCATCTTGACGCACACACCCACGCACACACGTACACACACAGGAAAGCAGAAACAGGGAGGAAAATAGAAGAAAAGAGAGAGAACGAGAGAGAGAGAGAGAGCGAAACACAGGTTAACGGATGTGATGGTTGGTGTGTGGAGTGGTGTTCGGACCGACCGGGGGTCCGCTTTACGCCGAGGGTTTCACATTTGCGTTTTAGCGCAAATGAGTGGTGAAGGTGGTTTTGGGGGTGAGGTGTGGTTGGTGCTTAGTGCAAACCACATGTGAAATGGCGGCGGTAGCCATGCTATAGCGCTTGCTAAAAAAACACACACACACACAGAAAGGATGCAACTAGGAGCTTGGTGCTGCGGTTTTTACAGATCCGGAACGGAGGTGGAATGGAGTCGTTGCAGTAAAATCCACCCCCTTACCCTCTCACCACGTCACCACGTAGGTGCTGTGGTGCTGTGGTGGAGGAGTAGTGCACCTACACACGCGTCTACACTGCGGCACTAGGTGTTTTTTTGGGAGGTGTTGTGGTCGTATGTAAATATTTTTTTTATTTGAAACTCGTTGTCTACTAGCAAAAAGTGATAAAACCGTGTTTTATGGGGGTGTCGATGCGATACACGTTCGCGTGCGCACGCACGCACACATAAACATACACACTAATGAAAGGATCATCGGAGGAATGGTTGGTGGTTGGTGCAGAGAAACAAAACCATCGAACTGATGCGTTCGTTCGTTCTGGTGGCTGTTATGCGGTGCGCTATAGCAAGCAACAATGTACGGCCTGGCGCACCCCAGAGCCTGTGCAACACTACTACCTACACCGACAACCGTATAATAGCCGGGCATTCGGCATTCTGCAAAATTCGTGGACCTTGAAAATCGAGGGAAACCGGAAAATGCAAAATCGGTAACACACGGTTTCGTATGCATGCGAGAAAACGACGAGACAGCTATGCGCTATGCGGAGGAAAACGTATGTAAATTGAACGAAGAAAACATGGAATTAAAACCTTACCTCATACCCGGCGCATACCTGAACTTGCATGAGTTCATATTGTGATGGTGGTTATGAATTTAAATGAAGGAATTATTCTTCACAAGGGTAAGCATGTGTTTTTTTTTAATCATCAGCTGTCAATGCAACTGTCAGTTTGGCATACATAGTGGTGGAGTGTATTTTTACTAACTCAAAATGGATATTTTTTTAAAATAACTCTTTCATGCATAAATTGGTATTTTACAAACGTTCGATTGCGATGTAGCCAATTATCTTTTTTAATTTCTTTTTAAAACATAACATTTTGCATAATTATTCTTGATGCCAAAGGTTACTTCGATTGCAAAATGTCAGCTAAACTCCATGAATCGTAGAAATTAATACACCGATCAAAGCATGTCATGTTTCATTGAATGAGTACCTATGAAATGAATAGATTTTTTTTTTCCAGAAATACAAACAGTTTGTTTCAGCAGTAAAAAATATTCATATTTTCTACGTAGTTTTGATAACTCTGAATTAAATTCTATACTTCAAAGTATAAGCCTCCCACATGTCACCGAGTATCACTTATGCAGAATTCCCAATGCTAGCTTCTAGGGCAGCTAATACAGTCTACAGAGATCGATCAAAGTCTTAAGAATCGTCACGTTAGCGGTACCCGTGAACGACATACAGCGCTGTCAGGATGATGTATCTACCTTTCATCTTGAGCACGCGCTTTGTTTCATCTTTTCAAAGTTTATCTTCGATTCCGCACGCCAATACCGAAACTTGAAAGGATCCTAGGGTAGTAGCTTCCCTCAGATGTCACAAATGCCACCGAAAGTGAAATGACAAAGCGAATCGCAATGGACTGGCGAGAATTCACCGGAATGATTGGACGAGCGACGAGTGTTCGTGGAAGGCGGCTAGCTCGGTATTAAATTCCCTACTGGCTGCTACGCGATAAGCGATCCTTGCAATCATCTATCTATCCAGCGAGATCCAATCGAGATTCAATCAAAATTACTTGTGAGTTCAACCCATCCTCCACCCCCTTGCCCCCTCCAAACCACCCACTCTGTTCCCAGTGGAATGCTTGGCACGCTTTCTCCGCACATGACACGACAAGCAGCGTCCTAATCCTTCGCGTGCGGATATGATGGATGCGAAAAGGGAATAACTGGCCATTTGAAGGGAATCTTCGGTTGTCGATAAATGGCGATCTGTCATCAAAAGTCACAGTAAGAGAGACAGAGAAAGAGAGAGTGAGAGAGAACGAGAGAAGGAGTTCCCGGGAATGTTGTATCCCTTCAACTTTTCCGTCCGTTCTTCGGCGAAATTTAACGATTAAGTAGAATAAGAAAAGAAACAAAATGTGAAGCATATGTAACAGCACTCTAAGGGTTCACGCTCGCAGGAAAGTGGTATATACACGAATGCGGACTAAAGCGAGTTGTGGCATCGACTCAACCAATCTCAAAACCGTGGCATTGTCCCTATGGCACTAAGGGGAAAACCAAAGCCGACGCCTCGGAACGGTGTGTCGATTGCAGCAGAAACGATTGATCATGCTTGTTAGAGAGAGAAAGAGAGAGAGAGAGAGATAGAACTAGAAGAGAGCAATAAACGTAATAATGCGTATTACTTTTGATGCTTTTCTTTGTACAACTCTGAGTCTGAGGTAAAGGCATCGTATAAATCTTATTTAGAATAGTAAGATGCAGCTAAGCAAAGGAACGGATCTATCCCGGGACTTGTCTGTCCGTATGTCCGGAACGTTTATACAGCAGCAGCAACGAGGTGCCTCAATGAACAATGCAGCATAAAAGCATAACCGCAGAATTGCCTAAATGAAGAGAAAGCCGAAAGCAGCGCAACGCAGCGAGAACAGCAGCAACAAGAATCGAATCAAATGCGGCGAATGGATGCAGTGAATGTGGCAGCATCAGCAACAGCAGCATCAAAAATACAGTTAGAACAGGAGTTAGAAGAACAGGAGCAAACAACAAAACTCGAAAACGGCAGAGACTAAGTGAAAGGGATGCAGGGAAACGAAGTGGACCGTAAAAAATCAGCCACGTGGTCCATGTCTTGCCTTCCCATTCCCCCCGGGGGTTACTCCCCCCCCGGTGGTGGTGGCGTGGCTCATGCTCTTGCTTAACGTACCGTCGCACCGTATGCCCGTTTGTGAGTAGGCTCGTTCAAGCTGACCGTCGAGGTTACTAACACCACCACACGGTTACCAACAACCAACAACACCCGAATGTCAACATTTAACCTGCTGAGAAACAGAGAAAGAAAGAGAAGAGAGGGAGAGAAAGAGAAAAATACAATAATCAGAAATGCACGAGGCGGATGTGACGTCACTCGCGGCGATGACAAGAGTTACGTTCGAAAGGTTTGCGTTGTTAGCGAGTAATCGAGAGCAATTGAATGGCTGAACTTCCGGGAACCGCGGATCCCCTTTCCCCGAAGGGTTTTCCGGAAATCGAATAAGAGGAAAAGGATTGCGGTGGAGCCCAAAATGCACGAGTTCCCTTCGAGTCCTTCGCCCATAGACGATTTGCAGTGAAAGGAAAGGTGTTATTAAAGCCCTTCAACCGTTTTCAAGACCCATGGACCGGGTGAGCCAGATATAGAGCCTTTGGGAGAGGATAATGGAAAATTTGAAATTTCACACACACACAAATCACCGGCAAGCAAAGGTGACAGAAGCTGTACAAGGTGTGTCCTTTGAGACGCGAGAGTGAAGAGAAAGATAGTGACCGAGTGGTGTGGTGTGGAAAGGGTTGGGGCTTATTTCGGGAAATGTTCGCAATTGTTCGTGATCATGCATCGAATAATGGTATTGTAACCGGGTAAGCCAATTGGCAAACGGCCACGAAATCAATCATGATCCTTTTTTTTTCTTTTTTTTGGCCGGCAGATACCTTCTTCTTCGACCGATGGCCCGGTATGATGGTGAGTTGGTGTCTTTTCGGAGAAAAGTTACCCTCCCGTCGGAAAAAAGGAGAGCAGAAAATGCTTCGTTCGGACTTATGAGGAGCTTTGCAGAGTGGCAGACGTTGAACGAGTTTTTGTTCAATTCTTCTGAAATGAACCCCCTATTACTTTACGTAACATGGAACCTTCCGCGAACTTCTACCGAGCTACCGAGAAGACCAATTCGAGGGCTCCAAGAATCATTCATCGGGATAATAATGTAACAATTTGGATATTAAAATTACTGCGCAATAACTTCGTCGATACAATTTAAATACCATCATCATCATCATCAGCACCATCGTCATTCGCGATGTCTTTGGCCCCCGGACCCCAAGTTCCAACAGGTGCAAGTTGATGTTACGATGTGTCAAATGTCGAAAGAATTAATTTCGAAAGCGCCTCAACAAACTTGTTGGTTCGGCGACGATGTCGCCGACAATGTTACTGGCTCGAGTTCGCGTAGAACAAACACTCATACACGCACACGTACAGCTCTACGTACACTTATCCAGTGCATCCAGCCGCTGGGTCCTGGGGGCATGAAGCTCTTCTGACTTTTGCTACATTTTGCCCAAAATTCACCCAAAAACAGTCGATTCTTGTTTCGCGCAAACGCTTCTCGCGAATCCCTCTGCTTTACTTCGTGGATGGAAGAAGGGATGAGGTGTGGGGAATGCTTCCGCTGCGCGCGGCTGTTCGCGTGCGGAAGTAACTTCATAATTATACTTTCATAACAACTTTAACCCCACCCGCGAGAACCTCAAGAGGTGCCGTTGGTGTGATGGGCTCGATCGCTTGGCCCGGCCGGTACGATAAAGTTTGGCATTGATTCGCTTTCGAATACTTCGAGTACGGGGGGGGGGGGGGGGGGGGGGGTCTTTGCAGCCACTAACTTATCAGTCAAAGCGAAGCGGGCCTCGAACACCGGCGCGTCGCCTATAGGCGCACGGAAAGTGAGGAAAAATCCATCCACAAATTTCCACACTTTTGGTACTGTTTTTTTTTGGTGGCGCCCATTTTATATGAGAAATGGGCAGGCAATTGAATAGCAGACCGGCTGAAGGTGTGCACACACACATACGCACATGCCCTCACTCTCTTGGCACTTGTTTGTAAAAGGATTCACGCGAAAAGAAAAGCCGCACCGCCGAGCCCACGGATGAGAAAATTGGTTCAACTCCGGCGCAAACACACAACCGAATACCGCGAAGACGAAACCGAACGATGGGAAAGTGATTGTGTGGCAGGCAGCAAACTTGGCCACAGGCATAGAAGAAAGGAGATCCGCAGGCAGCAAACTTGGCCACAAAACCCGCCAAATGGGTATCAGGTTGCTGGAGTTGCCGGAGTTGTTCGACAGTAGCTTCGGAAGTTCGGAAGAAATCGATTTCCGAACAGAGTTCTCCTCCGTAGATCGCATTTTCTTTCGCGGCCGAATCAGGGGCCTGGCCAGGCCAGGCCGAGTGTTGCCGCTTGTAGCACCGTGTACCAGGCGAATCATTAACATGATTTCTTCGGGGAATAATTTACCACATTTCGCCTTCGCATCACATAATGTGCCTCTCTGGAGGAATTTTATTCAATCGCTTGGAAGTAGCAACAACCAACCGGTGGACCGGTGGACCGTGGAGGTGCTCGGTGCTTGGCTCTTACGGTCGGCTATATGCTGCACGCGAACGCGAACGTGAATCTAACTAATAAGACATTTTTCTTCCCTTGGCACGGCGCCGTGGAATAGAAGGCGAGATGGCGTCGCTAGTCTTGTCCTAGGGAGGCGGCGCTACGTTCAGGTTCATTCCCTTGGAGTCTCCGTTGGCCGGGCGAGTAGCATTGTAAGGAGAGTTTCCACAAATTGTTATTTATTGGTTATGTAAATAGACGTCCAAGCGTGGAGAGAGAGTAAGTAATATCTAAACCAAGCGCGGTCGATGCACACACACACACACACCGCCTGTGAATGGTACCTTCATTGGTGTCAAGGACACTGGTCTAGTAGCAACATGCGTTGCCATGTCTGGTGCGACTCGACTCTCTTGCGTCGCCTACTTGTCAGCGTTGGGATCGGGATCGGGATTTGCTTTGATTTGGGATGTCATTTGTTGACATTTCCCCCGCGACGGTTTCTCGCATAAACACTGGAAATACCGAAACGAACCAAAGTCAGTCCAGTCCAGTCCAATTCAGTGTCCAGTGACCTGAGGGCTGCTGGCTATTGATCGATGACGATGCAGAGAAAGAGGCGAGCGACGTTCACTTGTTAGCGAGTCGCCGGAAAAACTGTAATCCACTTACCGAATGCTCTGGTCCTCTTGGTACCAAAAAAAAATGGACAGTTTGAGGCTCGAGGAGTCTGCCGTACAATCCCTTTGGGCTCTTCGTCCTCCCCCAAAAAAAAAAACGCAACTTTCGCCCAAAACGTGCGTCCGTTGGTGTCCTTTGCGTAAAGGGAGAGGGAACCCGTGTGGCCATGCGTGATCCACTCCAGTATCACGCAGCGGCGTCCATCCTTGCCGAACGAGGACGAGGAGAGCACCCCCGGGAAAGCATAATTCTCGGTGATGATTTCGAAGGGATCTCTGGTTGGTGGGCTACGAAGTGGATGGTGCGATAGCGACGGTTTTTTCTTTTGGACAGTCTCTTACTCTCTCTTTCTCTCTCTCTCTCTCTTTCTCTCTCTTGATCTCTCTTGCTCTCTCTCGCTCTCTTCCTGCCAGCAACAGATTGGCAAGCAAGCGTTATGTTATGTGATGTGTTCTGTCGTGTTTGGCTGCTCTCTATGCGTTACCATAAAACATTACGACACCGACCGTGCTTGGCCATTTTTTATGGATGTGTGTGTGTGTGTGTGCCCATGTGTCCTTCAGGAATTGTTTTTTCCAAGTAAACACGATGGATGTTGGGTCAGTGCTTTGACCGGTGCCGAGAGCATGAGCGTTGAGTGAAAGTCACAGTGGATTGGAATTGATGTTTACCAAACCATTGGAGTTGGAGCAATCTCTGTTGACCGAAATGGCGACCGACAGGAGGGGTGAAGGATCGGATCGCGAATCACGAATGAATATGATTTTTGAGTGTCCGATTCCCGACCCGAGAGCGGAAAGCGAACGCGGTCATTCGTCTTCAGACTCAGCCAAGTGAAAGCATTCATTAGGGCGAGCTGTGTTCCAACGTTTTTACGCTACTAAAAGGCCAACCATCCACCTGTTCGGGGTCAGAGAGCGCGCGCGCGCGAGAGAGAGAGAGAGAGGAATCATAAAGAGAAAGGGATAATTAAATCATTTCCATAAATCTGAACGATAACAAGCAAAAACCCAACGTTGAATCCCACGGATAGCGCAAATGAAAAGGTAACATATTTCAGGTAGCTAGTAATGGTTCCCTCGTCGTCGCTCTGCCCTTCTGCTGGACGAACGGTTTTTAGATTCTATTTATTCGTTGATTCAATTGAGTCGCATAACAATAACTGCACGCTGGGGTCATCGTAGCGAAAATGAGAGTTCCAGTAGCATAAGAAATGACACAAAACGACGAACGCTGCGCTGTCCAAAGAACGAAAACTCCCTGGCGTGTGATTGGCGAACATGCGAACGTTCTGTTCAGTAACACACCTCCCAGCAGCAGGAGCAGCAGCATCATCATGTAGCATCACTAGACGAAACAGATAACAGGTCGCGACCTACACCTCGAGAGAGACACAAAAAACGCGTTGGCTGCAAGCGAAACGTCGATCGACAGTTGGCAACGTTACATGCTTCTCACAACAACACGCTCGGTGCACGCTCGGTCGTCGCATAAAAGGACAGAGATGCGACATAACGACGTGTGCGCTTCAGGATGCGCCGTGGCCAGGTTGTTAACCGGGGTAGAAGTAAAGCGAAACCAACGCGAGGCTTCGGGCTTCACCGGGCCGCAGGAGTCAGGGATTAAATCAAATTAAAAGATTTATTGCACGTTTCCGCACTGTCCGCTTCGTCGGTGGTGTGTGTATGTGTGTGTGTTGGTGGCGTTTGGTGTTGATTCAATTATTCCCGATTAAGATAACGTAAATTTATGGGTGAAATAGTTTTGGGCGTCTGGTCAGGAAGGTAGAGGAGTGAAAATTCACCAATTGAATGATGATGCCACTGAATTGAAGCCAAGTTGAATTTATGTATATGAAGCTGACCAGCGAGTTATTGACCCTATCTCCTACTCGTGTATTATCGACGTTCTTATGCTTCCGCTACATTTAAAATATTTCACATTTCCTGTATACGATAGTTATGCACGAGATATTTTAACTGCAATTCACTATCTCGCTGTGTGTTAATTCTATTCGACTAGTTTACCCGGCAAACTTCGTTCTGCCACTTGACTCTTGAAGCCTCTTTAAATTTCGACTGCGCAATCCTAAGGTATGCGTTAAAAAAAGAGACAAAATTTGAATGGTGATAAGAAAAAAAAACTAATAACTGGCATAGTTTTTTCTTATCGTCATCCATATTTTGTCTCTTTTTGTTAATGCATACTTTTCACTTAATCTTCTGGTTGGAGGCTGGACGTGAAATGAGTCAGTTAAAATCAAACCATTTTCATTTCATCACAAATAGTTCTTGATAAAAATAGTTTTTGTTCTAACCACAATAATGACCACAGTAGGCGATGATGATTAAATTAGAGTAACAATATCGAAATCATCGAAGTATGCATTGGAGCTGAAAGGTTTTCATCCAATGTTTTGAAATAATATTAAATCAAGTAGGCTGTGAAGTGGAAAGTCAGCGGTGCAAAACAGAGTTTTAATTTGCCATAAAAAGCCAAAACACTCTCAACATTTCTCAACGTATACTCATGAAGCAGAGCAAGACGAATTCATAGCGCCAAGAATGAGCGAAATCGGTTCATTCATTCTCAAGTTATGGGTGTTCGAAAGTACGCAACTTTCATTTATACATATAAATGTAAAATTGATTTATTCTCATGTGGAAAGAATCTGCAAAATTTTAGATCATTATAACCAAAGAAATGATGCCAGGACATGGAGGAAGTCGTTATGTTGATCACATTGCGTTGCTCAATAAGTGATACTTCCTTTCAACTTTCTTCTAATGAGTTGTTGAGATAAGACAGAGTCCTTAACGAAAACTTGTGACTGCCGCACGCAAAACAAATTATCATCCCAGCTACGAACTACGACTTGCTTTCAACCAGCACTTCTGGCTGTCGAAATTGTACCCAAAACATTCGCAACGCAACGTCAATGTTTGAAGAAGTTTGTTTAGCCACAATAGTCGGTACGAATTTGATCCTCGGATGGTTCTCTCGCTGTCGGTTGGCGGTCGAAGCCCACACTCCATCTATCCATCACCTCGAGGCAACCCCCGAGGCACGAGGCGAGAAGCAATCTGCCGTGCTAACGTGCTAACGATTATTCGATCCATGCTTTCCGAGCGGTTGTGCTTGGATACTGTGCAATGTTGCATCATCAATGGTTCAGAGTTCGGGGACGGCGAGGATTCCGTGGGGTTTTTTGTGTCCTCTAGAAAGTGCAGTAAATGCAGAAGCTCTTAGCAACCGGGCATACCGGCACTGAAAACGGCACACTCCATCGTCATGGCGGTGGCAATGTGCGGCAGAAAAACTAGTCCTGGAGGTCGTCGTCATCGTCGTCGTCGTCGTCGTCGCGGTGTGTCATTATTAGAATGATTTATGGCATTCGTTGAAGGCCGGGCTGAGAGTCGTCTGCTAGCAATTGCGGTGGTGCAAGGTGGTTTATGCTGCTGCTGCTGCTGCTGCACATTGCCCCAAGAGTGGTGCTATCGGAGAAGCGATGCTAACGAAGCGTCGCTGGAGCAGCGATCGGAACCATCCCGGAGGCTGGTGGTGTAGTTAGTTTCTCGTTTCTTGGGGCTGTCATCATTCAGCTCTCGATGGAAATTAGGTGATTTTAGTGAGCGCCTCAAGGGGTACGCTTCACCCTTTTCTCCCCTCCTCCTATTTTGGACCACAGCTGCAAGACAGCTTGGGACAACATTTTGTCATCGTCGTCGGTGTAATGATGTTGCTACTGCTGCTGCTGGATTGCTGGAGTGCTAATTAGCTGGCCGAGTCGTGCTGCCAACTACTCCAGTAAGTTTTCCCGCTTCGTTTGTATTTGGAGTGGCTTTGGAATGGGTTTTACAAACCACCGAAGCGATTTGGAACAGCGTTTGTTGGATTTCGTTATGCAAAAGTTATTCTTTCGCTTTTCAAACTCAAACATAGCTACATAAAAGACAAAAGGATGCGGCATGAGATGAAACAATGGGTTTTAAGCAAACAACATTGTTAGCATGCTACGTGTACTGCTTTGCATACAGTCTGGCCGAAGTGTTTGTTCAAACACTCATATGCTACAACAATGTAAAAACACAGACCACTGGCCCTGCGCTGGCCGGGATGAATGGTGAGCCCACGCCGACCACCACCAGAAATACTAAAATAAATTTATTCCATTCTATCCCCCCGGAGTCATTTGACTGGCCAGGCCGACAGCGAATCCAAAAATACCGAGTTTGATTTAACATTCGAATGAAGCATATCCTCTCGGCCATGACCGGTGAGTGGATATTGTTTACGCTCGGGAGTACATTCTGCAAATAATAGTGCACATTCCGTATTCAAAGTACCGACGTTGAGTTAAGATATGTTCTGTTCCAAGAGTGGGTTCCTTGCAGGAGTGGAATGAAAGTGTTTTGTACATATTTCGCATTTCTATCAATCTACTTTTGAGGATTTAGCATCTGTTAGCCGAATTGCTTTGGAAAATTCTCCAAAAACCTTTCGCAACGTGAAGTAGTGAACAAATGTCCTAACACTAACAAAGCTCAAATAAGCTGTCTGCACCTTGGTTGTTGTTCTTGTTTGTAATTTTCACTCGTTATTCCGGCAAGAGGTGTAATAGAACGGCGAAGAATGTTGCAATAGAAATTTGCTTTTCAGACGAAAGAACAAATTTGCTCGTTATGTTTCCCTCTTCCTTCCCGCGGGAATGCGGGACAAAAAATTAATGAGTTGGCTCAAATCTATTCCATCATAGCCACGGCGGCGGTGGTCGCCATCCGACGAGACCACTCTTTGCAGACCAAGCTAATGGAATTGCAGGAGATAAATGATCATTTCTATGAGTGATGACTGGCCGCCGTCGTGCTGGTTGCTATAATGCTCCCTCTCTCCCTTTCTTGGCACAGTACTCGAAGGCAATCTCACTGGACATCTGCTAAAAAAAAAACCGGAAGAAAGAAGGAAGAAAAAAGGTTCCCTATTCCACAGAACACTATTTGTGGTGAATGAAATCGATGCTTGCTGGCTGGAAGCAGCAACTGAGAGCAGAGCAGAAGCGTGTTGCAGAAACCGTCCTGTTCTGTCAGTCAGTGACACGGAAATGTTCTGCCAAAGGTGCATGAATCCGTAATAAATGTGCGATTCCCTGCCTGCCAGAATTGTTGAAGCGAAGTATTTGAAGCGAAAGTCACCGAAACGGAATATAAATATCTATCTATTTATCTGTTTGCTTATTTATGTGAACCCGAGCACCGAACCGAACTTTACCGATTTATTGCCTCGATCGATGGCCACGGGAATGGGGATCTTCTTCTTCGGCTTTGTGTCCAGTCCAGCGGAAGCAGTTTGTCCGGTGGATTCTGCGAGAAGTGCCAGTGGCTGCTTAACGTTGTGTCAAATATTGTCAGCTTACTTTACAATCGGCAGCGATGCACAATATATGCGGATCAGGAGCTCAAATGCTCGAATTCACCTCGAAATGGAGGCGCCTGGTAGCTGACGTGAAAAAAATCAATTTTCAAGCGAAAAACAGAAATTAATCCTCTCGTAAATGTACGAAAGTACCGTTTTTCGATAGCTTCGCTTCATTTCATTGCCGTATTATGGGTGTTATGGCAATGAATTCCTCGCCTTTTTTTTATTAACTGTATATCCCACACAAAATCCCTTACAATTTGCATCAAACATTATTCATTAGATTATCGCCAGTTTATCCTTATCCGTCATATTCGCGCTCCACGCGTCTCACAGCATCCAACCGACAGCCTGCCCAGAGCGCACAGCTCTGCAGGCATCCCACACGTGCCGATAACTCACGATTCCGGCATAATCCGTAGGCAGCCGGTAGAGTGGCGGTGGTGGTGACGGTGGTTGATTTGATAAAGATATAAATATAAAATGTCCACCTCCACCATTACGTCTTGCGCCCGCCGAAGCAAATGAAAAGCGAATAAGCCGTAAACAACAATCAGAGGCCACGGTTTTAAACGCGAATTTATGCGATCCGATACCGTTGCGCGATGCTGTAAGGGTTTCCCTTTTATGCAGCCGGTCGCCGGTCGCACTGTCGCACGTGTCATGTCGTGTGTGTGTATCTGTGTGTGGATGGATGGTAATTGTAGCCATTTTATAAATTGCTGCGTGAAGAAGCACCATGTTTGGTGAACGATTGTCAGTCAGCGAGTGAAAACCGAATAGATGGTGAAGGAATAAAGATGATGGAGGAGAGGTGCGGTGCAAAACGGTTGCAGACCTAAAAATAAAGCCAGCATTTTACAGCGTGGGTGCACAGCGGGTGCTTCCTATTGATTTGCTACTGCTGCTGCTGCTGCTGACTCGGTTTACACTGCTACGCATCACCTCCATAATGTCCTGTTCAAATAAACCGTCGTCGTTTGCTCGCAACGGGCTCGAAATCCTTTTTCCGGTTTTGCTTCTGTAGCGTGGCTTATTTGCGTAGCCTCTCACCGAGTAAAGCGCCCGTGTGCAGAACGTATGCGTAACGTGTATGAGGCGATATTTGTTTGCTTGTTTGTTTTCATCTCTACCGTTCGCGTTTCGGTCTGATTGATGCGAAGGGTTGATCATTTCATTTTACTCCGGTTTGTTAATGGTTTTCACGGCGGTGAAGGTTGTATTCCCAACCCAACAAAAAAATGAATGGGGACACGCTTCTGTAGGAGGAGTTATCGGGTGGATCCCGGGCGCATACCATAAAGGTGCGGCTCACATTCAACGCTTTCGTTTTGTTTTAAAGATATTTTATGGAGCTTTTATACTGTTGCCTACTTTCAATACAAAAGACACGAGACTCAAAGGCCAGAAGAAATATTGATCCTTTGCTCTCTCTCTGTTCCCCAAAGTATCAACCAAAGAGCTGCAGGGCTGCTGATGAAAGCAAAATGGCTTCGCAGCGATCGCTCGTAACGAAGAATAATGTTATAACGAGTACACCTTGTTCCCTTTTTTGGCACAACGAAAACAACTTTGTAACAACAACATCACTTTTTGGCCACCTCCCCCCATGCCCTCGTTTTCCCTAAAGGCAGGTGACATGCGGGTGTCCCGTGGTAGCGGCATAAAATTTGTCGGAATAATCGAGACACGGCAATGGCCGACAGCAACGTCGACGTTCATGCCGTACCATCCTCAATGTCCTCGACTTTTCATGCCAAACCAAGGGTCCATGCACTGGTGGTCCATATGCTGCTGCTGCTGCTGCTGCCTGTGGTTCGGGAATTATCTGTCCCAGGGACCGACACCGACCAAGACCGTTGGTACGAGGGGACATTGTGGTAGGTAGGGCCAACGTCCACCCAGAGTCAACTCGGTCAATTGTCTCCGCCTGCGTCATGTTGATGCATGTTGGGATAAACTTGCGGCACATTTTATGGCCATCGTGCACCAGCACCGCCTGTGTGTGTGTGTGTGTGTGTGTGTGTGTGCTGTGTCCACCTAACCGCCTGGTAACGACAAACGACGGCCGATGGGCCCTGGGTTTGAGGTTTTTCGTCAAAACAGCTTCACGTCACGATCACCGTTTGTATGCGTTCATCCCTTCCCACAAAGAATGGGTTTTATCTATGCGGCCCACGGCAAAAAAGGGACACCAACCCGTTGACCGTCGTTCGGCACTAATTTGGATAAAACACTGTGCGCCGAAAAGAGCACCTGTTTTGATTTTTGCTTTTATTATAATTAGAGACAACTTGCTCAAATGCAAAATGGAGTACCGTCCTCTATCCTCTGTTGGTACCGTTTAGGGCACCTGTGCTCCATGAAACACGGTTGATTGAGTTACAATCCAAGCAAATCTCTCTGTGTATGTGTGCAAATCCATGCCACATAATCCTTCAATTCAATGTATGAGCCTGATGAACCGTGGCTAGCTGTCAACAATACGCGGCTGGAACCGTTTCTAGCTTAATCCAATCATTCCACTTCACCGAACGGCGTGGAATTTGTTTTTAATAAACTCTTGATCTGCGGACAATACTGACTATGGTGACAGGCCATGGCAATGCAGCCAGCATGCTGCATGCGGTGGGCGGTGAGCATTACACAGTCTGACCACCACCACCACCACCACCACCGTCGTACCGCATGAAATTTGATTTAAATTGATTGCCTCATTTAGGGTAAATTCCCGACCGGCCAACAGCGAACGCGGTTTAACGGTGCACGCGGGAAATTGCAGCTATTATCAGCTGCGCATGAAATCGATGACCCCCCCCCCATCCACACATATTGGCCACATGAAAGGGATTAATTTATGGTGTGCCGGTGGTTTCAACGTGGTTTTTGGTCAGTGCCGGGAGTGTGGGCGCTGACGGTAAACACTTGTACACTTGATAGCGGAACATTCGCGTCGCGACCAATCAACAAAATCCCAATTCCCAGTTTTGTTCGCAGCGATAGTGAGTTTTTGCGATTTTTGCGCGCTACTCCGGAGCTCCGGTTTTTGGTGGACTTAATCCGAGAGCGTCACACACACTCAGGCAGACTGTTGCACTCTGTTTATGGTAATTATGATGAAGTTTTTGGTTGACAGCACGTCACACTCGCTGAATGCTGTTCGTGAATGAAGATATTACGGAGGGAAAGGACGCTTCTTTCCACTTGTGATAGCTGATCGTGTGGTGTGTATGTGAGTGTATCTGACTAGCGTAATGCGTGATGTTTTCGTACTAAAAAAAGAAGCTGTGCTCCAAAAACCACTCCAAACAGTCACGCGTTTCACACACACACACGCAGGAAATCCGAGCGCACCAACAATACGTACCTTCGTCTCGGGCTCGGCCAACAAGTGTTCCAGCTCCTTTTTAATCGTTTCATTTTGGGGCGTCCATTCGGTGCCAATTTGTTTGTTGTTGTTGTTGTTGTTTACAAATGGGTTTTATTAGATCCA
>NC_064874.1:22954402-22986902 GCF_943734745.1 Anopheles darlingi | reverse complement strand
GGCCATTGGATGTGTGGCCCAAATGTACTCGATTACATGGGTGTGTGTGCGTGCCCCATGAATCAGTAAAGAGGGAACACTTTCACTTCATCATGGATCATTTTTCACGTCGAAAGAGGAAAGGCAGAGTGGATAGATAGTGGTTTTCGGAGTTGCTCGTTGGTCGCTCCTCATCATCGAGGGCCAGGTGGTTTGGTTTTGGGGGCTGTTTACGATATTCAATTTAATCAAAAACTCATTGAATCAAACTCAAACTCAATTAAGCGACGAACCACGGCCACGAGCATCGGTGCTAGTCTGCTCTATCAATCCTTGGCATCCATCTGGGACAGGATACAGTCCACCGTTCGCCAGCATAAAGAGAGATAGGGAGAGCGAAAAAAAAAAGAGAAGCAAAAGGCTTTAACGAAGACCGGAGACAAGTACGTGGTTGCGCGTGGACCGTGGTCGTTGAGGTTTCCTTTTCACCAGAACACACTCGACGACTCTCTCGAACCTCGGAGTCGGAAGGATTCATTGAAAGAAGGCCCCAAAACAAATAGCTGTCGGCGCTGGCAGGCGGCCTGAAAACGTGTTGCGTCTTGGTGGTTGGTGGTGAGCTGGCGCGTGATCCTTGGGCGGTCTCTTGGCGGAGTATCTCGAGAGGCAAGTGGGCTCACAATCGCACAAAAGTCTTCACTCCTTTTTTCCTCTGCTCTTGGCGCCTCCCATCCGTGGTGGTGGCCAATGATAATTTGAAATTCTTTTAAGATGAAGCCTCCTTTCGCGTTCGTTTTTTTCCTTCTTGCATTTCACCAACACAAACACAGTCCGAAGAGTAGGAAGAGAGAGTTCTTATCGCGACGCGGTCGGGGCTACGGCTTCATGTTTTTTGCGGGAAAATTAATTTCCCGAAGCCCGCATCTTAACCAGGGGGATTCATTGGTGGCTCGCTGGAATGCTCGCTCGCGAAAATGAAAAAAGCTCACTTAAGCCAGCCAGCCCAGTCGAGTGTAACGGACGGAAGGTGCGAGAAGGAACGAAGAAATAAAAGTAATGCTGGAATGGAAAGCTCTAAAGGGCCTCTCGCGTCGCTTCTCGCGTTTCGGTTTGCGGGAGGAAAATTCAACGGTGAGAACATAAGAACATTACACTCCGGAACATTAATTATCGCCAACCGGCAACGGCTACGGCAAGATGAAATCACGGGGCGTTCCAGCCATTTCGCTCACCAGCACCAGCGGTGGCGATAAAAATTTGCACACCTCATTTGAGAGGGGGCGCCACCATTTGCTTCGCCAGGAACTGGCAGAACGCGAATCCCAAAGCGAATTCTCGACGGGCGCATGATGCTATCGTCTTGGAGCGCTTTCCGCATGATTGGACGCCATCGTCGTCGTCGTCGTCGTCGCTGCCGATATTCGTAATGCTAATCGATGTAAAACGAAAGAAGTGGCAAAGGCAGCGGCGACGCAGGATATTCCAAAATAATCATAAAAATAATCATAAAATGCGGGCGGTCTTCGATGGAGTGCGATGAGCCGTACCGATCGCGAAGGATAAACGTAATTTCATGACCTTTAGCAGCGGCAGCAGCAGCACAAGGATGATGGCATCATTAGCAGTGTGGTAAGTGGGATGTCTATTCAATTTGTCTGTTTTGTTACTTCGTGTCTTGATTTCCAGGTTATTGGTTGGATGTTTCCCCATTCCCCCCCAGAGCACAAAGAATAGCGACAAATGGAGGCTTACTCTGATCCGTTTTTTTTTCTTCAAACAATACGCTCTCAATTTCTTTCTCAAATAATTTAATCGTTAGCACCGTGGTGTGGTGCGTTAGGATTTGGAACAGCCCCATTAGCACCGGGGCTTATCAAACATTTCACCTCATTAATGTGCAATAATGTTAAACACGTTCCCGCATATTGTGCAAAGTTCTTTCATTTTCTCTCACTTTACGGCGCGGATTTTTTGGAAACCGGCACCGCGTGGCTCTGTTGTATTATGTAAATTTGGCAGCCCTCTCGAGCGGGCACCTGACGGCGCACCAACTCCGCTGTCATCGCCATCATTTATCGCTTTACGTGTCTTTCAATTTCTCGGTTTCGGAGCAACCGTGCAGTTGATGATTCTGTTCTGTGCTGTGTGGCGCTGCTTCTCGAGACTCGAGAAGAGAATATCTTCCGAAGGAGGGGAAAAAGAAATGCGTAAGTCTTCCGATGTAGAATAAGAAGACCAACAACCAAGACAACTGACAGTGTCGGTGGCAGTGTTGGTTGGTATTTATGGTACAGCGCGTGCCCTAATTGAATCACGGCTCACGGAAACGGAAACGGGTGGGTAAATTATTCACGGAATAAAATAATACCCCCGCTCTTCTGGAGGGAGGAAATCGGATTCTCATTACCACATTACACTCTAATGGGAGGAGGTCGAGATCGAGAATTAATAATGCCACGCGGAACGCGGGCATCTTAAGTATCGTCTCGGGAGAAGGAGTACCCACCAGCCATAGGACCGATTTGTTAGGACCGATATTTGGATAGCACCACGTTCAATTAGCCAGCCAGCTCTCGTGTTTGCGAATACCTCATTAAGTGGTCTTCGAGTGCAATCGAGAAAGTTGGTTGCTGCAGTGCCTTCCGTATATAAGATAACTTACGTGGCTTGTGCCGCGTGGTTACCGAAATTGTTCAAGCAGCTAATCCATCTTCGCTACAAGCTCAAGGTACGGAGGCGTTTGTGCTCAGCCTGCCGTGTGTGCTTCGCTTATCAGCCATTAACATTCCTTCCGTAGCTCTAGCTTTCCCCCCAATCGCGGAGCATTTTCTAATTAGGAAACTTCATTTCAAGCGAAACGTTGCAGACGAATAAAATTGTCATCCCCGAGGGGACCCCAAAGCGCAGTGTGGCGCGCGCGCGCGCGGATGTTCCGAGGATTAAGGTTACGCCTGAGGGCGAAATTACTGCCATCAAGACATATTTTGCGCAAATTTGCGACAAAAGGCAACAAAGGTCGCTCCTCGAAGAGAGACAGGTTCCGTGGGTAATTCCATTCTCCGTCCAAATGGCGGATGCCCGAATCGCGGCACACACATACACCGGACGGACAAGCGGACCCGTTTAGCGCCGTCATCTGCTTAAGACGACAGGTCCGGAGGTGAACCGACACACCGTGAGACACCAGAGACCACCAGCGCGAGATGCGAGAGATAGAGAGAGCGAAAGGCTAATCAAAACGAATCCTATTTACTAGCGGAGGCGGGAAGGTTCCAGGAAGGAAGCGACCTATTAGCGAATGTGAATGGCCTATAGGACGCACCAGGAGTCCCCCGGTCCCCGGTAAAGACGATGGACGATAAATTCACGTACCGGGTACGGGTCACCCCCTAACCAAATTGGATGACACTTGAGTGATAGAGCAAACACATAGACAGAGAGCAGAACAGTTTGCCAGTTGGCGTGCGATGTCCTGGCAAGATACAACCACACACACACACAGCGCTGTACCGAATGACCGAAAGCTGCTACCTGGCGTATGCGTGTGGCGGATCCACTTAACAGACAGTCACGGCAGTCGTCGGCAAGGACACCACGCGGCGTTCATGCGTGAAGGGACGCAGGTCCTTTCACTCGCAGGGATTTCCGGACAGGAAAACGCAGAGGGCCCCGGGGGGAGGTGAAAAGGACTCCCGGGCCCCTCTCTCTCTCTCTCTCTCTCTAGAAAAGAAGTGGCAAATCTAATTTGGCGTGAAGATCCGGTACCGGTTGATGGCCAGCTGCTCGCTCCGTCCGCTAACACTAGCACGAGCGCACACTACTTCTAGTCCGAACACGAACACGAGTTAAGTATACATGGTATTGCCTTACGGTGGGGCCCTGACCCCCCTACCTGCTCCTCTTGAGAAGAAGATGATGTACGTCTGCATACGTGCCCGACAGACGACGACGATGACGATGACGACGACGACGACGACGACGACGGTGTACGGTTTGAGTCAGATGCCAGGAAGTTTTACTGCTCATGGGCTCGCTTCCGTAGTCGCAGGCAGGGTTATTTTTAGTCAACTGTAACATGCTTTAGCACTTGCCACTCTCTCTCTCCCAAGCACACACACACACTGTTCGCCCTCGGGGTGAAGAAAGTGAATTTCTGTGCGCCGTTTTATTGACTCCGGTGAAGGCCACCGAAACCCCTGTAGCTGTGTTGTGGGAATGTGTTTTTGATTGTACCTTCGTTTGCCACTCTGGGGCCACCCTGGCCGTAGGCGAAAAATGACCTCCTCGAGGGCGTTTTCCGGGATTTTTATTGCAGATTAATTTTGATCGCGATCCCACGAAATCTTGAGCAGGTCCTCATCGCGCCCGGTTAACGGTTTACGACCACGGACGATGGACACTTGTGTTCGCTTCCGACATTCCGACACGGCGTGAACCTGGCTAACGGAATCGATAAATGAAGTACCTCCGTTTCGACAACGATAGCGCCGACGTCGATGATGACGATTTGTCACGTCGTTGTTGGACGTAGTGTGTGCTCCCGGATGGACATCGGATCGGGACATTGGGAATAAATGGCGCTCCTGAGGAGCGAAATCGATCGGACCTTATCTCGCTTGGTTCATTACTGTGCTTCTCGTCCATCGGTTCCCTCCCGGGAGGTTCGAGGTCAGCAGAACAAGCCTTCGATCGATTTGTTTCGGCAGCGAGTGTCGCCCGGGCGCTGCCATGCTCCAGTCCATGCTTCACCGAGTTCCTGATAGGATTGCTGCCAAGCTGCCAGCCAGCCATCACGGCCGGATGGTGATTCGAGTTCGTTTCGGAAAGGGCTTTTTTTCTCCCCCCGTTTAATCGTATCGTCCATCTCGACGACCGACTATCAGGGATATCAGGGAGACTGTTGGTGGTAAGGTGCCATCGATATCCTTGAGGAACTTTAATCGAATCCGTATCGAGCAGACCTTCGAGACTGATACCGACTCCTGCTTATGTCCACTGCAGTAAAGGAACAGAGAATGAGATCGATGGGGGGGATGGTCAGAATGTCGGGCGATAAAGCCCATTCCCGAACTTCCGACAATTCGATTCAGGAGATTGATTTCTATCTCTGTGTAATTTAAGAATTTTAATAGAATTTTCCCTTTTTTTGTAGCAAATAATTTGAAGAATGCCTTAGCACAAGCGACGCAAGATGTCCACCAAGTTGCATACCAGAATGCTGAATTCTTGAGGACAATTTGGAGGTACGAGGTCTTGGTACGAGAGGGGGAAACAACATTCGAATCGAAGTCAAAGCATTCTCAGCGGAAGAGATGCGCCCCGGTGGGAGCACTTCCACTTCCGGGAAATCGTTCCGCTAATGGATGAAAGATGTTGTGTTCTCTCCCTGTCTATCTCGTTCTTTTTCTTCTTCTGTGCTTCTTTTGCTGTTCTGTTATCCAGCCAAAATCTAACCCCAACTTCAACAGTGAGCCCATTGTGAGGTTACTGATGCGATTCTCCTCTTGCTACTGCTACTTCTTCCAATGGTAAGCGGTTGGGCTGTAGCCGTATAAGTTCGTTTAGATTATTCAAGCATCAAAACACAAACATTGTAAGCCTGCGCCTCGCATCCACCAATACTCCGTGCTCCAGCTCCTCGCTACGAAAACAAACTGGTTCCTTGGAAGGCAATGTAATATTGTGTGTTTCTCTGTTTATCCTACCGAAAGTATCGTCACACTCTTGTGGTGTACCGTGGGGGGTGGCACCGGTTTAGCATAAATCCCACCGAATTGAAAGTACTTGTACAACGGTGCGGGTATATGTAACTCACACTGCTTCAAACGGAGAACGTTTTCAGATACTAAACGCAATTGAAGAGTAGACTGCTACGCTAGGCATCACTCGTGGCATGCCGAGTACGCTTTAGCCTTCATTTTAACGGGAAATTCTATTGGATGTCTCGCTCAAAGCGAATGGCGCACCAACGCACAGACCCTTGAGGTAGCGTGCTGACATCCCCCAAAAGGCATCGCGTTGAAGCGCCATTCATGGTAAATTCTCTATACGTAGCGCACCGGAGACCGAGGCAGCAAACACAATAGGTGAGGGTCAGTCATCGCGGGGGTAGCAGCAGAAGTAGATGCACAACAGTTGGCAGGACAACGACGCACACACAGCAACGTATGGCGGAATCTGGTGAAATGGTGAAATGAAATGTTTGTTCCGCCACAGAGCCAGAAGGTTGTTGCTTTGGAAACTCATTTCTCTCGCTCCCTCGCTCCCTGCCAACTCATGGCCTTTGTGCGTTGTTGCTAAGGGTTGCAGCCATGCAGGGCACGGGCAAGCAGGAGGTGAACACACACACACACACAGACATAGGGCTTGGGGTGCACTAAGGTGGCTGTGGACGGTGGATGGTGATATGGTGAGATGCTACTAGGCAAAGCTTTGCTCTACACATTGACTGCATTAGACGGAGCAGGAACACGGCACGATCACTACTCCTTCACCGAGTGTGTGTGTTCATGTGTGTTGGTTGCAACTCACGAAAAGTTGGAGCAAAGTTGGAAAATGAAGCTTCCTGTTGAAGGTAAATATGCTGGATGAATGTGGTACGGGGGTAACATATAAACTGGCGCACAACCGGCGAGAACAACAAACAATTGACCAGAAGAAACACAAAAACGGTTACACGGAAAATTGAAATTCGTCCATGGCGCCGTGTCAGACGACCTCCCGGGCTCCCGGGGACAAAAGCAACGAAAGTGAACGAGAATCGTCTCAAGTGGAGCGCCCTGGAATGGGTAGTTGGCTGTGGAAAACGGAAATAACGGACGAACGGAGTGCTTTGATTGTGTTTTTTGATATTGCGTGTGAGTGTGTGTGTATGTGTGCTTTGTGGAAACAGAAGAAACAAAACTGACGCAGACGGACGGAGACATTGAAACAAAAGAACAAGAAGAACGACAGAGAGAGAGAGAGAGAGAGAAAAAAAAACAGTACAAGTAGTAAAAGACAAGAAGCTGGGATGCGGCTGAGATGCTGTTTGAACAATTGACCACGACAGTGGCGTTGGTGGCGCTGGTGGCGCGCACGGACAACACGACAGCAACACGATGGCAACACGGCCGGCCAAGGCGGCTGCGGCGGCGGCGGCATCAAGCGACTTACTGAAAACAGTGCGGACGGGTTCGGGGTCGAGCTGGAAGCGGCCGCCGTACTGCCGTAGTTGAACTGGGTCTGATAGCTACTGCTGGAGAGGATCTTCTTGTGTGCTGATGCATGGGCTCGATAGGCACTGACACTTAGTTTCATTGTTGTATGACGCGGGGACCACACGCGGGTTACTACGCGGGCACTAGCAGGAACACACACACACACGAACGCACGGCCCGGGAGGCTTCACTCTACTCCAAACACTCCAACAAATACGCCACACGAGGCGCGTTCTCACTCGGCCCCCCCTTTCCGGACACAATAACACGACTTTCGTGCACACACAGACGTGGGTAGATAAGGAGCAGCTACAAGCCCTGGGGCTGATCCTCGCTTCACTTTCTGCTCCTTTGCACTGGAAGTTTGCAGCAGCCGGTTCCGTTTCGCAAAGGAAATAATTGAAATAGCACCTGAGGGTTGCTGCGATCTGCTTGGGGCCGCGACCTCTCACTTTTTCACACGCTCTGCCTCTCTCTCTCACTCTCTCTTCGGCCTCCTAACGATGATGGTTCTCGCTTCTCTCACTTCACCTTCGTTCCACCTGACGACGTACTGTTCTTAAGGTTGACAGTTGACACTCTTGACTCATCACTTTACGGCTTGCACACAGTGTCACGGCGACACACAGAAACACACGCGCACTCAACACAACACACACACAGTAGGCGTCGTAGTTGTAGAGGAAGGAGGCTACTGCTGCGGAAGGAAAAGAGACGAAATGGTGCTGCACCACCACACACCCGGCAGTGACGACGATCCCACTGCGAACACTGCACACCTTCTCACGTCACCATTGGCCTCGCGTAATGCCGTCGGTTGCCGGAAACAATAGTAGTGTCGCTTCGGTGCGCCACGCTAGAGGGCGCCTCGAGCAATGCAGCCATCATCATCGTCCTCGTCGTCGTCGTCGTAGTAGTCGTCGGGGCCGTCGCCGTAGTAATGGACGCTGCAGCAGTCGCCATTATGGCCATCGATTGGATCTGGCTGTTCTCACGCTAGCGATGGCGGCGGAGTTGTCGCCAAGGTCTACTACAGCTGCTACTGCTGCTACTGCTGTTGGCAGCATGGACGTCATGCGGGTTCCGGAGTGTTGCATAAACCGTGTACCAGGTGCCGCCGCCGGCCTGGATGGTGCTGCTGAGTAGGAGGTTGATGAGATTGGTCGAGACTGGAACTGGAGTGGAAAAGGAAAAGAGGAGAGAAAGAAAAAAAAACAGATAAACGTTACTCCAGTGAGTCCGATAAACGGATAAGCCGCGGGCGCCGCTGACAGCAGCTGGTGCGCTTTCCCATTCGCGCACACTAATACCACTCCCTTTTTCCCCACATCCTTCTATTTCGTTGATCGTGATTAATGAAATTAATAATAATCAGTGGCGGCGGAGGAGTCAGGGCGGGCTGCACTACACCCACCAAGTATCCCCTTGCCAGTCCGCTCGTCCATTTGGCTCCATAAACACATCATTATCATGATGGAGCGAAGATGTTTGTTTGCATTTGCAGCACATCAATCTAGGAATTAGTGGGGATATGCCATTCGTGATTACGATGTTTTTGCATGGCGTGTATGTTTGTGTGTGTGTGTGTGTGTGTCACTTTGCATCATGCACACCGGAAGGTATGCGATCTAATCAGATTAACCGAGGATCAAAAGGGGATTTTCGGTTAATTTGTGTCCCAGAATTCATGGGAAAATGCAATAAAGGCGTGGGAAAGCTGGGCTTCCTACTACTGCCACTGTTACTACTACTACCACTACTACTAGGGCATTGGTTGAGCGGGCGTCCCCGATTATTACGAGCGCGCCAGCACGCGGAATAAATCAAACATGAATAACCCCCCGTACGCCAAGCGCGGTCCAAACGCCTTGATACAGGCCACCCCTCCTCCACCACCACCACGGCTCAATACTCGATAAATCGTGACTGCTGGCAATAATGGGATGAAAAAGTGGCCGTTAATCGATTGGTTGCGTGGTGGCCGCGTCCGCCTTCGCGCCCAACTTTTGGTGCCATTTTCCCGCGATGAAATAATGGCCTTCCCTTCCTTCTCCACTTATTCCTCATTTATGTTTCTTCCGACGGAACCGCCTTTGGACCGCAAAGAGGAACCTTTAATGAATGTTTCTAGTGAGGACGGACGGGCGTTGGACGGCGTTGAGTGCCAGATTCATCAAAGGTCCTTTTGTAGGGGGGGCCCACAGCCCACAATCAGCAATTCGGCAACCGGCTTTCTATTATCATCACCATCGGGCCAACGGGAGCCATTATGCGAGACAGATGCGCGCCCTCAGATAGGCCGGAGGTTGCTGGCCGGGACGGCACACCACGCGCAAGATTGATGGTGTGTGCGAGGTTTTGACAGGCCACCAGACAGGCACCATGCTTAAGGGAGGATTATGGTCATCGGAGTCCCCTTTCCGCAACTGAACTACTTGAACTGCCCTGTGCCGATCGGTGTCGGTGTGAATCGAAACGATCATTAAACCGCATTGATACCGGCATGTTTTCCGGCATACATTCGGCACCACACAGCCTACCACCACGCCTACCAAGACAACGACGACAAGGCGAGTTCCCACGGCCGGGTTTCGGTCAAAAAGACGCATCAAAACACGGTGCGATACACGCAAATATAGTCATCAGGCAGGAGCCCGGGATGGGGAGGGAAGTGACTGTTGATGACTTGTTATTCATGTTTTTTCGTCCTTCTTTTGGGAAGGAGGAGCAGGAGGAGGGAGAGAGGCAGGATTCTTTGTCACTTCCTCGATGTGCTGGACTATTGGGAACCCATTGTGAGTGTTGCGAGGGAGGAGGAGTGAGCTTGTATTGGCTTAATGTCTTGATTATTCACGGCATGAGGTGACGAACCGTCATAATGGTCTTTATTAGAAACGTGAGAATGGGAAATGTTTACCACGACGGGCGCCATTGCATAACACCTCCAGTGGCGACGACATTGGCGACGACGACGACTATGAAGACGATGATGATGATGATGGGGATGGTTTTGCATATTTCTGGATTCGATCCGAAAGATATAAATCCCCACAACTCATATTCATAATCATCGCCATCGTGCTATTGCTGAATAATTGCTTTCCGATCTTGCTTTTCGCGATTGCTTTGATTGGCAGTTTGAAGGGTTTTGAAAAGTTTTCCAATTGATTAATGGACCGCCCGCCCCCCCTCCCGATGGCGACAGGCAGAGACATTAATTATGCAAAACATTTTGACAAGTGAGTTATCCTTTCGCGTTTTGCGGCAGCAAACGGATGAATCCAGTGGATGGTTGGGGTATGGGTGTTGTGTCATACTTTCTTTTATGTTTGACACGAATCATTTACTGCGTTAAAATTGATTGAATGTTAAGTAGCACGCTACATGCTCATCAATGGGGCATTTGGAGTGGATTCTGGTTTGAAAAATGATAAAAGTTTGTTTTTTCCCAATAACGCATTCGAGCCATTCCGAACCGGTCAATCAATGAAAAACAACCCAATTCTCGTTGCCAGCAGCATAATGCACACACACACACGCACGCACACGTGTCCACAAAACTTGAGACCAACAGATTTACATTCTCTACTCTCGCTCACTCGCTCACTTATCATTCGATCTGTCTTCGGCGGTAACAGCGACAGCGGGAGGTCATAACAACCAATCACGCAACTTTCCTCCCAACCAACCAACCACTTTTCCAATCGACAATCGTACTACCATCTCGAACCTTCGCTGTCAATGTGTGTTTACGTCTTCGTTCGCTCTCAGGACCGTCCGTGGTCCGTCCGAGATCACCGATCACCGAGCATCGCTCGAAAACAACAAACCACCGGCGACGCAAACTTTGTCCGCACCAAGTCCTGCGTACGTGCGTGCGTGCGTGTGTGTTTGGATGTATTTTTTATCATACCCATTTCCGGTACCGGGGGTTAGGGTTTTCGTTGAATTATGTTCACCCCTACGACCCGCACGCGACATGACCTGCATGCCCGGCCAGCAGCCAACAGCCAGTAACCAGCAGCAGCGAAACTTTCCATCAAAACGAGCGAAGGAAGGGAAGCTTCGAAATCGAATTCGACTCTTCAACATGGGTCGTTCACCGTCGGTTCACCCGGAACCGTGATCCCGTATCAGTTGCTGGACAGCGGGCTGACAAGCTGAACAGTAATTCTGCGTCGGCGGCGATGGCGGCGGCCACCAACTATTGCCACGCTCCATTCTGTGCTTGAATATGTTTCATTTTCTCCCTTCCGATCCAATTTACAGCTGTGCTTGTGCCTCTCGTGTGTGTGTGTCCGTTTGATTTGATCCTTTTACTATCAGGAAGGAAGCTATCGCTATCCGGGCTGGAGAAGCAAAGGTCGTCAAAGGCGGGATTGGGAGCTTTATTTAAAGTGACTGATTTGACCGCTTCCCAAAAACACCCGAAAATATGTCATCATGAGTTAAATGTTTAACCGGAAACATAAAAACCAAAGCCAAAGGGGTGCCGAGAGTGCCGCCACTTCGCGTGTTGTGTTGTTACTTTTCGATTTTATGTGGTAGATAATGGACCGGCTGTCATTACAAATTCGATTCCAGCTCATTCCGTTCCAATTACTTGCTTCGGTGGAATGGGATTTTTTTTCGGTGGTCAATTTCTCTCCCTCTCTCTCTCTCTCTCTCGGGGAATTCCCCGGTGGTCACTGGTGTGAGCCGAAGTATAAAAACTCCAATATTACAATTCATTCGTTAACGACTCGCCCCATAGCCCCGCAAAGAAAAGGACAACAAGCCACGGCCAGGGTTGTAGCCTTTTTTACGACTATCCACCATTTACGGGCCCCACCTTCGCGGTACGGACGGACAGATTGATAAGCTGCTGCGTGATACGCAATGTACGACACACGTTCCTTTCGGTGCCCCCTTTAACTCCTTTACTCCGCTTTTTGGGGTGACTTCTTCCGCGACAGTCAGGAACAGAAATAACGAAGAGAGAGAGAGAGCGAAAACGGTTCTTCCGGGTACTTCCGGACACTTTTTTTTTATTATTAACGATCCTTGTCCAGCCTCCTCATGTCCCTGGGAGTAACATTTCATTGAGCTGGAACGTTCGGAACGGGAACCATTATTGGTTCGCTCGTACGTCCGTCACACCGTCAACGCGGCCACAGTAAAGGAGCTGGTCAACGGTGCAATGTTATCTTTATGGGTCTTTTCACCCAGGCAGCAGACCAGGATAAGTGCCCGGGTGAGTGTGTGTGTGTGTGTCCAGCAAAGTTCGGACACCCTTGTCCGGCCGTATGATCTAAATTTTCCGTCCAAATGAACAGCAAAGACGGCAGACCGCAAGCGAAGCGAAGGCAACGTAGTTTCGGGAACAAAAAAGATTTAATGAATGATACCGATGACGATGATGACGATGACGATGGCGATGGAGGCCACCACTGATGTTGTTCGGTTCGGGGTCAAGGAGCAATCGATCCAGGCAGGCGGAGGATGGGAAATCGAATACCGTTTCGTGCCGGTATCGCACGCAATCCGACGGATCCAAGCAGGCGATGACCCAATAACCGACGAAAACGACGGAGTCCGGACCATGGCCATGAAGATTGAAGTACCAGAATTTCATGTTTCCTTTTTTTCGTTCGTCAGAAGTGGCCAAGAACTTCTTTCGGGGGCTTGTTGTTTTTTTGTTTTGCGGAGAAGTTTTTGGCGCTAATTGAGAAAACCTGCAAGGTGTTTGATTAGGAAACTTTCGAAGCACACTCCGGCAGGGGCCACGTCGTTTGCCGACGAGCTCGAGGTCCATGATTAGGTCGTTTGCTGCACGGGAACAGCAAATGTTGTCTTACTTGTTCTCGGTTCGATTTTTTTTTGGATGAGTTTCGGTTACGATGATTTGAAGCGCGGATTCCGCGCTGTCAGACCGGGTTGTCAGACAGATTCGCGGCACAGATTATCGATCGGCGGTGGTCCCACAACATCCAGCAGCGGCCCCCAGCATTTGCATAACGTAACACGAAAAGGGTCGTCGATGCCGAATCGGATGCAAATCGGATGCAACCGGTTTACCGGTATGACGCGGTGAACGGTTCTGCAACGGCAACAAAGCAATCTGCAAACCAAAATAAAAGAAACAAGAATCGACGGAATTCCGTTCCACGCAGTGCTCGGCTGTGGCCCATTAACAGGTTTTTGTGTCGGGTCGACCCGATAGGTAACCATCATTTGCAATCGTGCATAATGTGAGTACACGGTTGTTTATGCGCATCTCGGCGGTATTGTGCTTACTCTTTGACATAAAATGCAACATAAAAGTGTTCTCAAAAGCTGGGACTTTTTAATTTGATCTTTCTTTCTTTCTTTCTTTCTTTCCTGCGCTCTGCATCGGCTTCAAAATGATTCCGTGTTCGAACCAAGCACTTTCACCACGACAGAGGCCGACAGAATGCAAAACTGGTCCTGGTTCTGGTTCCTGCAGCCAGTTGCTCGTCAATCGTTGATCGTTGGTGCAATGTTTTCGCGGTGGATGGCTACGATAGTGGTGCTGGCCCTGGCCCTCATAATACTGTTGCCCACTGGCTGCCTGGCCGGTGCGCAACCGGACGAAGAGTTCATTTGGGGCTACCGTGACGACAGCAGCCAGCGTATTTGCCACTCCGAGTCGATCGTTGTGCCACCGACGTGGGAAGCCTTTTTTGCCTTCTTCCGACCGGTCACACGCATCGTTGCCTTTACGCCACCGAACGTAAGTACGCGCCAGTCACGCGGAATACTGTTAGCTGAACCCCTCTAGACTGACTGACGTCACCGTCACGATTATCACTGTTGCAGACCGATCAAGCCGTACGCTACATACGCGTCTGGACCGATGCACCGTGGCATCGATTTCGGGCGCAACTGGTACAGGGTGGCGTTGGTACGAGGGCACCGGCCACCACCATCATCCTGCTGCACCGCCACTGGTTACTGTTTGTTAATATCGTAATTTACTGTTCCATTCCACCGACGTAAAGGAGAGCGGAGAAGCGGACTGAACAGTTCATTAAGAAGCGAACGCAAGTGCAAGATTCAATAAAAAACGCATATGCTCTTCACAAATCCATGTCACAACCCCCTTCTGTGCGTTGTGCTGTCGAGAAGGAGAAGAAAGAACAGATTGCGTTTCGATTGTTTTCGTACACAGCGGAGCATTGTGCTTCGAAAGTTAGTTGCCCAGACATTCAACGAACCCCGAACTGGGTGGAGAAATCCAAACAAAGGTGGTTCGTGGGTTCGCTGAACATCACAGTGTTGTGGTGGCATCCCTCTCGAGGGTGTAAAATTCAAATTTTGTCAGACAGCTAGTGCTTCGTGGTCGACGACACCCGAACGTGGTGTTCCAGCTTTTGCCTCCCCTTGGTAAGTGAAATTCAATCTCACCGAAGCTTTGGGAAGGAAAATTGAATACCGAACGCAGCGTGTGCTGTTCGCCTCGGCATCGGAATGCAAGGAAAACAACCCGAAGCTTATTGTTTCAACCGTTGGCACTATGTTGGCACCTTTTTTTCGGGTTCAAACATGTGAATATCCCATGTGTGTGTGTGTGTGTGTGTGTGTATGTTATCGCTAGCCGTACGTAAACGGATCGCATCGTCCGTAGTGGAATGTTGTAGATGAACTAAACGTCCGACCCGACCGTGTCCGTGTTTGGCTCGAGAAGCTAGTTCATGGTATTATGGAAAATCCCGAAAAGGTTCTTCGAGATTAGATCGCGTGGAATTCTCGTTCTGCTTCTTCTTCTTCCCCTTTTTCTTCTTCTTCTTCTTCTTCTTCTTCTTCTTCTTTGCATGCTGCGCGCCCTTGGAAAGGTAATGAAATTTGAACCAAAGCAGGGGCTCCAACAAGGGTTCCTAACTAAAGGCCCTCGGAAAAGCGCTTGGATGGCGGCACGTGTGGCAGAAGCCAAAACGAAGAATCTCAATAAAGGAGACATTTTTCAAATGCTCCACAAGATGCTGATTAGTGTCACCTGACTGGACATTGGGAGGGGGGTGGGGTGGGATGTAGCTTCCTTCCGGAAAGAAAAACCCAAAAAACACATCAACCACCACACGATGACCCAAGCGGCGATCTGCTGGATATTCCTGAATGGGGGCGTCACACCGATGACATGACACTTGATCCCGGACGGTGGGCTGCGAGTGACGTTTATTAAACAAATAGCGCCCTGTAACAGGACGCTATCCATTCGGTAACAGGAATCGTGGGCGAACAGTGATCGATCCGAATTTGATTACCATCGCTCTTTCAACATGTTTACGCGAATCAACCACAGACGCAGACGGCTTTAATGCCATTCACTGTAAACTGTTTGGTACGCACGAGCCTACAATATACACTCCCAAGAGCACATACGTCCTTTGATGATAACACAACGAACACTTCAAACGAAACACAGGACCGGTTGGACGGAATTAGCATTTTAAATTAGATTTGCCGGCAATGTTACGGTTGGCGAGCGCTTTGCTGCAATCAACCTTCAAGAGACCCCCGTTTCCACTGGACTGCGCGGCACAGAACATTGGTTTCTTCCTCCTTCTCCTTCTGGGAGATCGGACAACCAACCCTCGAAACCAACGAACTCGATCCCCATGAGAAACCTTGTGACAAATGTTACATCCATCTGAATTCATTGTCCCTAAAACTTTGGTACGGTTCCCCGGCACGGGCCCGCCCTTCGGTGGCCACTGCTGATTCCGAGATTCGGAGATCCGCTCAAATCACTCGGAAACCTCCCCACATCCCACTTGGCCCCGGCCCTTCTGGGGAAGGCTTTTGGGCAGGGCAAATAGAATTATTTCACATCCCTTGGGTTACACCGTTGAAGAGTTCGGTGCCGGAGACTGTGTGGCGGAGAGGACTGGCCCAAAATATGGCCAACAAAACCCCCAGACGCACGACGCAACTCTCTTCGGCAACATGCGTGACAGGGAGTGAAGTTTGTGCTTTTATAGTTTTCGTAAACAATTTTCCGAAAGATCGAAGGCGAAGTTTCACTCGGAACTCTCCCGTGGGGGGACGGGAAAACATCATCAACATCTTGTAAGGCAGCCTCGATGACGAGACGCTGTCCGTCCGTACGGTTCGGTTGCCAGGAGACCAACTTTACGTCAACGCAAGTAGCCTATTAAGGATCACTTTTTGATGGACCCGGTCCCGGGTTTCGCTTTAAAGTAGCGCTTTAAACATTGTGTACCGCATGTTGCCAGTAAATGGTGGGCGCCTTTCGGTGGGGCAAGGATTCGCTTCACGGCCTGGGCAATATTTTAGCTAAAGCTCCTTCCCCGGCCGTAGGATTTGTGGAGCTTTGTTTTTTTGGGGGAGGCCTTGCGTAGGGTAATCGATTCTGGATGGAATGATAAATTGGGCCATCATGCTGCTGGTTATCGGCGTTCCTTTTGGTCAACCCCTATAGTTCGCCCTCACAAGTCCTGCGTCCGACAAGAATGTATATGCGCTGTAAAACGAGTAAAACAGTCGATGGTTACTACAGAAAATATCGGCACGACGATGGATGGCGTGTGCTGTGCTGCATCAATTTATGCAACGCGTCCAAGGCGATTGGCTCTTATTAGAACGTTGACGTCGAGCGTAAAAGAGGGGGCAGAATGGACGCAAGATTGCGGCTATTTATTCTCCGGGTCACGAAGTTCGTCACCAGGGCGCCAGGGCATGTGAAATCATATTTCATAGCCTGTCAGTTCCCGTTTTTACGCATTTCTAATACCCGTGCCAGTCGGACGTCTTCTCACTAACAAGCAACATCCCAACACGACTCCCGGGAGTGTCCTGGGAGCTGGAGAGAAAAAAAAAAACACACACAAAATGAAATCTTCAGCGACATGGAAACAATGTACTACCCTTGGCGTTGCAAATTGGCAAGCCATTCCCCGGAATGGGGGGGTGGAAAGTTCCGAAAACTTTTCGCTTTCGTTCTTTGTTGTTGTTGTTTTTGGTTGGTTTTTGTTTGAATTTCACTTCCTGTTTCCGTGCGTCAGGCGCACTTTCGATGTAGGGATGGCTGTCACGCACATTTTGCCAATTTCTACGCGGAAAGTGAGCTCCATCCAGGAGAAAAGTAGGTCAAACGGTTGTTTGAACCGCCCTTTGCCGGAAGTCGTTCGGAGAGTAAGGGTGGTGTTGGTAGTGGTGCTACTGCTGCTACTGTGTGCAGTGCTCGTTACAGAGCGCTGTCGATGTGTCATGTTTCTGTTTGAAGAGTCTGGTGTAATGAAATTCGCCGTACCATCAACCAGTCAAGTTCGTTGAAGGCTCGCGAGTGCCGGATCGTTGGGAAGATCCTTTGATCAAATATTGTGCTACGTCTCTTGAGCAGGACTGTCAATATTTTTTTTTTTCGTACCGTTTTTGTAGTAATCCTTTTATAAAAAATTGGATGTTTGTATTTTCAACACTGTAACGTTGCCTTCAACCAAGTACTTCAACCACACGAGATTCAATAAATGAAAATCGGAAAAGCATAGCATGCTGTTTTACGAACTGTGTTGTCATGCAGCGGGTAGACGTCCATTTTGCATGCTCATTGTTGTTAATTGCTCCACCGATGCAAGCTCCACACACATGGATGGATTAGGAGTTAAGCTAGATAATCGTTTGCCAACCGCAGCACAAACTTGGAAGCTCAAGAACCTATCTGCTGTATCTTCCCACGGCTTTGCATCCTCTCTCTCTCTCTCTCTCTCTCTCTCTCTCTCTCTCTCTCTCTCTCTCTCTCTCTCTCTCTATCTCTCTCTCTCTGTTTCAACCACCGCGCATTAGGTTGCCATGCTTGTGGGCATCGTAATTGCTGTGGTACTGGTGGTCACGGTGCCAAACGCCATCCGGAACCAAAAAACCGGATCGTTAGACAATCGTTTTGCTGGCGCACCATAACTCAAAATGGCACCCGAAAGTGCCGAAAACGATGGTCGAACCCGAGCAGGTTGGGTCTGCAGAAACCAACAGAGAACTCGAGTTCGGGGGGCTCCACTGCCGCTGCTGGCGTAATCTCGTAGGAAGGATCACGAATGGAAACCAGAAAGTACACATGAGACTGAGATTTTCCAAAGATAAACCTGTTCGTTAGTCCAAGGTTGAACTGTAAACCGTGAGCAAGAGCAAGCACGAGTTAGTGGTATTTTAACGACTCATACAATGTGCTGCTTCGTGTAAGTGAGCATAGAGTAGGCAGCAGGGAATGACATAATATGTTTGCTCGCCATTTAGGATAAGTAGAAACTCGGTGTCCACATCGTGTGTACTGCAAGAAAGTGCATTTAATTGAATTGTTAACCAAAACCTAACTCAATAACATAATATGAAATCAAATACTCATCATAAATAGAACGTTTTACATTAAGCATTCATTATTTATTAGACGACAAACAGTGTGCTTCTTTAAAATCGTTCTCCCAATAATTTATGACGCATGTGATTATGTTTCACATTTTCGAGAGAATGTTGAGCCCCCCACCAAAAAATTGCGACATTATCACGACACGAGCAGCAGCGTTCTTTGCATTCACAAACAGAAAAGTGCTCAGACAGCCCGAGAAATGCCCATGCCCCAGACTGGTTGTCCTAGCAACCTTCTCCGTGTTCGAGGTTCTAAATTGAAATTTATGATTCGTATGGTTCGGTTTCGGTGCGAAGACAATGTTGCGCAAAAAGTACGTGCGTTTCAGGAATGTAAATCACCTCATATTTGGTTGCGTGCGTGCGTAAAATACCAGTCTCGAGTCTCGAGACGAGGGCGTATCAACGGCATCAACGAGTCGCAAAATCCTGGTAATTAATTCTACAGAATTCAGTCTCGACGTGGGACACACCGCCACACGTATCGTTATTTAAAATGCAACCAACCATAATGTGGCAGGGAAATCCTTTCGTGTTTTCACGGGGGTGTTCGTTTATTTTTTTTCCCAGTTATTTCGTCGAAGTTTTGTTGATTTTATGCGGAGCATCTTATGCTGTGCTTAGCAAACAGACGCCGAGAAAAAATGGGAAAGAAGTGGATAGCTTCCATAACGGCGCGCATTGATTCGCGCTACAGAGCAAAAATAAAAAGCGATGGAATGGAGTATGCGTGTGTTTCTACAAAATAAACGTCAAGAAACTCATGAGCACCGGTGGTGGCTGAGGGAGTTTTAATACTTAGAACTAACAATGAAAACCGCGATGAGTAAAGTTGCTCGAAACTATTTTCTGCCTGTGATTCTAGCGAGACACTCGTTCATCTTCCCAACGTGTGCTACATCATTGTGGAGTGAAGTGAAATCGAAAAGAAAGTTGACGCAATGTTGATGAGTTTGACGGATGTTGGGTTTTATGATGTTGTCTTTGGCTTTTCTATTCTTTGGTATAAAAGTACTTCAAGCAAAGATTAATATTGGGGGATTAGCTGAAAACACATTCAATATTAATTATGATTTACGTAGCTCTATTCAATGCAGCTCTAATAAGTTAAACAACGCTGTACAACAATAAAGCTAACATCTCTTCCACGAGTTGCAACATAATATGAACTACCTGAGCAACCGATGGAAGGCTACTACGTTTTGCCTCCCCATGCTAAGCCCATGTTTACTATGACCATAGGTGAATGGGAAACGAACAGCCGCTCGTTCTTGATATAGAATTGCTCATCACAATAGCCACACGAACGAAGGCTCTTGCCCCTAATCCTTCATTCAAATAGTGACAGCCCGTCTGCCAAAGCTGCCCACAGTTCCATCTCTGGCCAGGATGCTTGATACGATGAGTGAGAGCCTTTAAAGGCAGGAAAACGATGAGTCAAGGCTAAAACTAAACAACGACATTCTGTACAAAAGCTAGTCAGCTTACTTTCACAATGCTAGGCGCATGTCTACGACCATGCGAATGAAGGTCAAGAGCTGAATAGCTCGTAGTAAGAAGTAATACCTCCCCCGCCCAAAACAAGTGAAAGAATTGCGCTCAACGGACAGGATAGTGCTTTTTGCTGCAATGGCCGTTGTATTCCCCGAGCGGAACATACATAAGCGTAAGAGGATTTGTTGTTAAAGCCGTATAATATTTAATGCATTACTGGCATTATTTTCGACGTTAAATCGTTGTATCGTTAAACTTTCCGAACTATCATCTATCAAGGGAACCAATAGCTTAAATACACTTTAAGCTTTTATTGCTATTACCACCATGTTTTTATTGCTTCGAATCAATGGCGACAGAATCCGCAACCGGGGCAGTTTATTCAGTTGTGTGCGGCTTCCTAATCGATTTATGGGATTACAAGAAGAGTGAAGTGGAACTTTTCTCAGTTTTCTAAAAATAAATCCCGCTCCAACATAGACCTTGAGCAAAGTGGCCGATCCTTCGTCCAGCGGCACCAGGAAAGGGCACCAGGAAAGGGCAGGTTAGGGTAGGTGGACCTGTCCGCCAACAGATGGTTTCGTACGTGTCACGTACAGACATTAAAGCGAAACTTCATCCATTTCTTCCCCCCGAAAAAGAAAAGCCCTCCTCCCGGGTTCTCCCCCCTGTCCCACTGGTGTGAAGACGAGACGTCGGGTGTCGTCCGTGGACGTGACGCTACACAATGAACCGAGTTCCGAAGGAGTTTCACCAAATTGCCGTCGGAATCTGGTTAAGTGGGGCCCACAGTGGGCCGCCTCGCTTCTGTTCGTGCGGCTCCTTCTTCATTGTGGCGCTAACGAGCCTCTTTTAGCGGCGCAGCAGGTCGAAAATCCAATTTCTGTTTCTGTGGTGTGTAAGTCTAAGCCACCGGTACATGCTTGGCAGCTGGAGAAGGAAAATGGACCGTTTACCGGTCTTCATGTATGTTGCGTGACAATTTCGGAGCGATTTTGAGGTTTTTGGTCGGATCTCATCCCCGAGCGCAGCTGGAACGTGGAAAACGTGTGATAAGTAAAATGTTTTGCGAAACGTCCGGTCTGTGAAGTGAGTGAACATTAACTTTAACTCGATGTCCGAATCATGGAAAACCCCCCGTGGGTTTTACTTTTAATTATTCGTTAGGTAATAGTGTAACGGGCGGCAATCGTTAAATGACCGGACCGGAGAAAGGAGGAGTGTTTTCGGGGCACGATAAGGAAATAATGTCCCTTTGCCGTTTGCTGCGTTAGTCGCGTGTCTCATGCTGTTTGTCAACTTCGGGGCAATCCCATTACGGAAGGATAATCAAATTTATTTCAGTAACACAAGCTCTCCCCGAGAGAAGTGAATCGAGTGAGGGGCTAGCAAGGGAAATGTTGAGATTGAATCAGTTGTTGTGTCCTCGGCAAACCTTGGCAGTTATTGTTGTGACATTCGCAGCAGCAGCAGAGGCGCAGATTTGAATTAAAATGTTAAATTATGTTTTTGGTGTAAACGAATTCGTAGGGTTTACCCCTGGTACGTATCTGAGTAATATGACAGTAAGCATTTTTTAAGTTTAAATGATTCAAAAAAATTGTCTTGAATTCTACTTAGAGGCTTAGAATTGAATTGGAGATGCTTCAGGATATGAATCCGCCAAGGGCCACCGTTCCTCATCCCGAAACCCACGGAAAAGGCAAAATGAATAATGCATCTTCGGCACAACAACATAGCAACCGGCGCCTTCGCCATATTCATTGATACTCATTCATACGGCCATTGGTTTGTCGTTTAGACACTTCCCTTCATATTGTCATCATCATCATCATCATCATCATCCACATCGTCTTCTTCTTAGTCGTTGTCGCGCTCGTCGGTTGTGTGATTGTTGTTAATAAATAATAAACAAGCAAATGGACGATGCAGCGCGCATCATAAATGCGGGTTGAACTAAATCTTTTACGATGCTTCTCGATATGACCAATACTCCGCTGCACGCCGTCCGTTAAACAGCAACCGCATCAATCCGCCGTCGAGGACGTATCATCGAGAGTCGCTATTATGCGAACGAGAGAACCATTTTGCTGTGAAAGCTTCCGTAGCCCCCTTCTGCGTCCCCGTCCCCGGGTTTTGCTGACCTTCCAGGGTGAGGAGGTCGGTAACAGCCCACTGATCCCGCTATCCGACTGTCACAGTTCCCACTGTTAGCCCAGCTCGGCAGCATAATACAGCCGCGTGAGCCTTAGTCCATAGGCCATCGATTGGTGTCCTCAAC
Source organism: Anopheles darlingi (assembly GCF_943734745.1). Taxonomy (NCBI): domain Eukaryota; kingdom Metazoa; phylum Arthropoda; class Insecta; order Diptera; family Culicidae; genus Anopheles; species Anopheles darlingi. The sequence goes on along the minus strand of NC_064874.1, from coordinate 22,964,567 downwards.
GCGGGCCTCTCCGCTCCACGCTCCCCTGGCGTGTGGTCGTAAGCCTTGAATGGTTTTAACGCCGCCAGAGCCAGATCGTCGTTGTCGTCACGCGAGAAGGGAAGCCATCGTTAGTGACAGACAGAGCAGTGGATCAAGGGGGAGGGCGTTGGGGTGGTGAGAAGATGGGTAGGCGTAATAATGGATGGAGAAAAATCATATTCATCCCATCCAGCTAAATCATATTCCTATAACAGACAGCCTCTGAGCTGTTCTCTTTTTCTCTCTCTTTCTGTCTCTCTCTCTCGGCCAGTCCTTGAGTCCTCCACTCGAACGGAAGAGGAACTCTTCCGGACCGTACTTGGCCTAGGGCTTCGGCGAAGACCGGGATTTGTCTTGAGGAGGGCGGCCATTGCCGGGTTGCTACCGTTGCTACTAGCGCGTAAGTGTAGAGATCACCACCACCGTAATGGTCGTCAGTTGAGTGCGATATAAATGGCACATATTTTATGCTGCTACCTTCGACCGATTCCGTAGTCCATCCAGGGAACCCCGGGGAACTCCGGGGAACGGGATATGATGAAAAATCATAAGCACCATCCCGAACACACTTACTCATCCATCCATCCATCCATCCATTCATCCATCGAATCGAATGGAATTGAAAACTGCCTTTTGGCGTGCCTGTCGAGATAGTAGTAGCTCGAACCGGGGGTTTTCCTTATGCGCGGCTGTCACATGTGAAGTGATGAAGCATAAATCTGCTGAACCATAATGCTAGAAACGGCTGCAACGGCTGGCCACTGGTTGTTGGTTGCTCGATGGTCTTTTGCTGAGATTTATCCCGTCACAATATTGCGTTCCCGGATGTGTCATTCCGGTGCAAAACCATTCCGGCGGTTGAGACAATCCCATCCCATCGATGCTGTTTATCGCTCGGAGACCACCGGCTGGCGACCAGGCAGATCGCTAGCGATGCGAAAGGATTGCGCAAATGCGAAATCCTTTGGCTTTGGTTTTCGGTACTGGAATGACGATGATAGCTGCAGAGTGTTTGACAGTTTTATTCGGCGATGAGCTGCAAAGTGGCGATAGGGAACTGACGATGCGAATGGTACGTTGTTTATTGAGGTTTATGTTTCACGTTTCGTCCTTTATTGTCCCTTTTCGATGGGGGAATTTATAGCATAATATTCCACTTCGATCGTGTATGTGTTAAAATACGTTCGAATGTATCCTATTTATTGTAAAACCATTATATTTTCACGAAGTTCACGAAGGTGCAATAGATCAATTATGTTACCTCAAAAAATGCTTTCGCACGGTCTTATGCAATCGCTAGAGACAGCGATAAAGTGATCCATCACGCAATATTCGACCCCGTATTGGAGGCAGAAAGCGTGAACGTGAAGAGTGAAACATAATCTTCCCCGCACCCCCTTTCTGGCTTTCCTTTCGGTAGGTAATCCAACATACATTCCATTTCCGTGAAGGTTACAGCGTGCAAAAAGGAGTTATTTTTGGAAAAGTAAAAACCGGAAATGACCGGATTGATATGGCTCTCAGCACACCGCACCATCTGATTTATCGTGAAATGTGCTGCAGCGCACTTGAAGGAAAGGGAGGCCCATCAATCCGTCGACCAACGATGATGATTCCTCATAAATGAGCCACCGAGACGGCTACTGACCTGCTTATTTTCCCGATTCGCTCCGTCCAGCAGTCAGTCAGGGGATTTTGGGCCCCTGAATGAAGGCTGCGCAGGAAATGAAGGAAGGGAGAGGGAAATCTCGCCGTCAAAGAAAAATCGCCATCAATGTGGCGTGGCTTCGACGCCTGCGGCAACATTAACCTAACGTGGTGAGTATCTATCGTGGGCCGAGAAGCGAAACGCGAACTGAACCAACTTTCAACTAGCGCCCTGGTCATGGCGATGGTCTGGGTAAACCCGTGGCTACAAGATAAACATGATTGATGACCCCACGGTATCAGTGGGCGTTTGCGTAAGGCAGCAAGTAAGCGTGTGAGAGAGAGAGAAAGGAGCGATTGAAAGGAGGCGGAAGTCAAGGGCGTTTTCGTATCTCCATCGCCCCCCCGATGCGGCAATACCACATGACGGATCTCATCGCTCGTGTGCTCACTCGCGACCGCTTTGTTGACTTTATGCTCATCGATTTTCCTTTCCTACTTTTTTCCTGCCTCATCCATTTCCCGTTTCCCATGTCTCCAAAGTTCATCGCTATTTGTTTTACACATCGTCATTAAGCATTCAATGGCGGTACTTCTTGTTGCTGCTCCTGCTCATGCTACCGGTTCTGCCTGCTCAAGCTCGCTCGAGATTAACGTGCATCAGTAGCGCTGCAACTGACACACACACACACAAAAAAAAAACAATCATAAAACCATCGGAAGCGCAAGTGATGTGCAAGTTTGTGCGAGGATGAAATTGAACTACGCCAACGCCAAGGGATCCCACGCGATGACACGCGATGCTGTTTTACGAGCCACGAGACGCTGGGAAGAAGTTTTGTAAAAACGGATCGCAGATGCGCAGCGTTGACAACGCGTCTTTGCGTCGTTTTTTTTTTTGAAGAAAAGAAGAAGCATCTTTCGCTCGACTAGCATGTCAGGGCAGATAGATCACTCTCGGAGAAAGATAGTTTGTTGTAAAAGAAAGAAAGAGAGAGAGAGAGAGAAAGACAGAAACCCTTGGAATGAATGATCTGGTGGAAGTTTTCGAGGGAATAAATGGCCAACAAAAAGGCTCCTCGATAACGACCAACGACGACAACGATGACGACGACGCCGAGACGATGATGCTGATGACAAGCGCCAAGGCAATTGAGGTGCCTCGGTCCTCGGTGTGGCCTTTGCTGATGCTGAAGTTGATAATTGAATTGAAAATGTAAAACTTTTTTAAAACCCCTCCCCATCCCATCATTAAGCTTGCTAGGAGTGAAAGCAATCGAAAAAGCTTTGTTGAGGTGGCGGACTAGTGGGGAGGGAAGCGAGACGTCGGCCAATTGCTCACTGCTACTTCCAGCTCAGCTCAAGCTCATTAGGAACGCAAAATAGCAGATAATTTATGCCATTTTACTGCCAGACTCGCCAACTTTGTTTTTCGCCAACGGATTTGATCAGTTTTGGGGAGATTTATTTCGCAGAACAGGCTGGGAGCGGCTCGAATTCATTGAAATTAAGGTGGACTGGAACCCTCCCCCCTTTCCAATAGTTCTGTAACTTCGTTTGAAGATCGATTCTCATTTCTAATTAACCATTGCATGCTATGCTGGCTTGCAATGCCCTAGTTCCCTAGTACTGTAAGTAGTATGCGTCACCTTCGCTGACGGGAAATAAGCTTCCCGTCTAATTTGGCGCCCTCGACATCATGTGTGTGTGTGTGTGTGTCCGCTTCCGTCGAGCGCGCAAAATGGCCACCCGGCCGACTGTTCACTTCGTGCCAACGCAGCGAGCGTAGAGACCTTGAGAGGATCAAAGCAAAAGGATGACCTTTTTCCAACTAGCTGCCAGCCAGCCAGCAAGGCAGGTCTTTCCAATTTCGTTTAGTCAAATTGTCGGTGACACCGCACGGACCGGTGGGTGGGCCATTTGTGGTAAGACTGATGAAAGAACCGAGCAGAGGTGATGGTCACATCACAATATCCTGGTAGCAACGTGCGCAAGGTAAACCGATGCCGTACCTACATCCATCGCATCCACACACATGCACACATACACATGAGTCAGAATTAATTAATTAGTGCCATTGTTCCTAGCGACGACGACGACGACGACGACAACGGTGAAGATAAGGCAGGTTATTGAGAATGAAAGAACCTCACGACAAGCTCGCGCGACCAAAAGCAGACAATTGCAGCCACCACCATACCACATACCACGACATGCTTATCTCCCTTCGCCTGTCAGCTTACTGCAGCGCGAACAGTTTGTTTCCGTTTCCGTGGACTGGGATGTCACCTTGGAATGTCTGCCGTAACCCTCGGTACTCGGCGGTATTCTCTAATTCTTTTGTGGTTTCAATTTGCACTCACATACGGTGGTGGTGGTGGTGGTGCATACGGATGCATATACTTCTTAAAGTGAACGCCATCAGGCCTGTGGAACCTTTTAAAGGCTACCAAGTGTGGTCCCGAAGTAAGCTCCTAGTGCAACGTCATCAGCGTTGGCGTTGGATTTCGTTTTTTTTCCTCCTTCGAATGACACGACGATAAAAAGCGCAACGGTGGCAATGGTATCGTGATGGCATGCGAAACGACGATGGCCTCACTGACGGGCGTGTGTGTGTGTGTGCCGTATCATCCGAAGGACACAGACATATCGGCCGGAGCTTCTAAAAACCTCTCCTGCCAGTAGTTCCCCTTTTAGCTGTCGCTTTGACATGACCCTCTTGATGCACTGTGCACTTGAAGTGATTGAAGTGTGTGTGTGTGTGCGTCTGCCGGTAGTGAGGGACATCTGCGGGTATGTGGTCCATCCAAGCTACCCATGATTAACACTTGGGTGTCAAAAGCCAGAAGCCGAAGCGAGCGAGCGAGCGAACGTCTGCAGTTAGCACGTGATGATGCACTGCCACAAGGACGCGTGGCAGGACGCGCATTCCACACATTCTAACCCGGGGCCACTTATTTGCATACGGCATACATACATACATACATACCCTGGTGTACACCGGGGGCGGGTTGACCCGTTAAAGTGCAATGTTAATGAGGTCCTCTGGCAGGAAGACACCAGAAAATTATGGTGGGATCCTTGAAGTACGACGAAGTCACTGGCGACAAAAAAAAAAGAGGTTGACTTTTGAATGGGAGCTGGAACAATGGTGAAACTCAAGAGCCCACAAAAGAGGTTAAGTCGTCGACGTCGACGGTTACTGCGGTGACGTCTGGAGTACATTTGCTTCTCCATCTTCTTCTTCTTCTGCTCCTTCTCGATACTGTCACTGTGAAGGAGCCACCAAAGGGGAGGCGGTCTTTCCAGTCAGCAAGTTAACCCGGAACTCACACGAAACACTCCACGCTCGATTTATGATAAGTGATTGAGGCCTCACCTCCTACCGGGCCTCCTTAGCGACAGACGGATATTGCGCATCAATCAGCGAGAGTCTTCCCAGGTCCGGGAGGAATTCACGAGCACGAGGTGTCACCGCCCCCGGGAGGGATGGGCTGAGCCATCATCAGTTGTCCCAAGTGTCACACTTTTGACAGCAAACAGCCGCCATGTTGCGGGGAACGGCGATTCACACCAAACAACTGCTGCTGACAAACGAGACGCCTACGAGGCTTCCGCTGGTTTGTGCCTTTATCATGTCTGTTTCCAGCTCCTGCTGAGTCCTTTTGAGTCTAAGTTTGTGGCGTGCGTGTGTGTGTGCGTGTGTGCGTGTATGAGTGTGTCGTGCTGATGCCGAAAATTCAATCGGATACGGGTTGTTCAATTTCGCATGTCAGCGAATGTGTGTGTGGGTGAGCAGTAGTAAATCGGTGCGTCGTTATCATCTTCGAACTCACTCACGGCCCTCAAACTCTCATTCCACACAACCACCACTACTTGCCATCAATCAAAGTGTAATCGTCGTCAAAAAATGTGATTGTCCTCCATGGAGTTTCTCAATATTTACACACACACGCACGCATGGGCAGACACATGGAGATGCCGGTGCATTATGTTGGGGGGCGGTGGTTCATCCTCATGCTGAGCCGCCCCCGCCCAATCCATAATCGTAACACTCGCACACGACCACCGAACGGAACTTTTATCGAGCCGGCGAGCAATGTTGATTGATTTCCTGCAGACAAAGAGAGAAAAGAGAGAGCGAAGAGAGCGAAGAGAGCATTCACACATCGGGAACAGCTTCAAACACACACACACCCCGGGGGCAGTATCGACGAAAGCATGGAGCGAAGCGAAGACGAAATCGAATATATTGTGGCGAGGGCCACCGCCAAAAAAGGACGTTCGGATCATCGATAGGCGCATGAGTGATGATGCTCTCGGCTTTGGGGCTTGGATGTTGCTTGGAAAACATCATTACCTTCCTCCATTATGGCCACGTGGCCTCTCTCAGGCCGGCAGCAGCAGCCTAAACAATCTCGAACGTTCGTTCCTTTTTTTTTTTTACAATTTCGTCCTTTCATAAAGCTCGAGCCAGCAGCCGCCCAAGCTGCATGCGTCCTTACCGGTTTGCTGTGGCAAAAATTATGCTAACGAGCTGTTAATCCCAAACCATCGTTGTTTGCCTTTGCGCTGCTGCTGCTGCTGCTGCTGCTGTGTCGTCGCACCGTTAGCCTCGAACAGGATTTATCAGTAGTCGAGTAGAGACGTACGTTGCTCGTGATACGCGAAGAAGATGATGGCGGGTCGGAGGTCCCAAGGACAAGGCCATTAAAGGATAAAAGGGGTGTTAATAGATTTAAGCAAATAATAAACGCAACACACACACACACACACACACACACACACACACACACACACACACACACACACACACACACACACACACTCAGGCAGATAGAAGACAAGCGCGAGACGACAGAGCTGACGCGGTACGAAAGGTGCAAGGATCGGCCAATAATGTCAACGATCTCCACCACCTCCTTCTCCTTCACCCCGGGCGACTAATGAAGAGGACTGATGCGACGAATAGTCTTGTTAATTTAAACTTTGTCCATCTAATGGCAGCTGTCAGACAGATCAGACCGACCGAGAGTGAAGGTGTGGGACTCGTGATAAAACTTGCGAAATTAAATGCTGCTCTGGCTAGGTTCGTTAGTTCGCTCTCTTCCGAGAAAATGAGGTTCCAGGAGCACCGAAACGGACTAGCTTCTATCCCACTCACTGCACGCCACCGCAGGGAATGTCGAAATGCAATAATGGAAATGGAAACATCATTAAATCGTCACAACACTAACCAGCGTAAACATTTCAATCAGCAAATCATAACTTTTATCCTCCTGAAGACGTTCTCGGTTTAAGAGGTTCCAATTTAATTACAGGCGACAGCTGCTGGTCACAACAGTCTGGACACACAGCTGGACAGCTTCGACATGCAGCTGTTGCTGTTGCTATTGTGCTGTCCGAAATGGATTTGACTTTTCGGTGACAGCTTCGGCGCCATTTTCATTTTCCATTTTCTGTTATTACAATACAATCTGCTTTCGCTTTTTCCTTCCATTTTCGCAGTTTTCTGCTTCTGTCAAACGACGTAAACGGTACATGCGGTGTCATTACAGCAGCATTTTCATTCAATTTCCCACCCAACCGCACTCCAGAACCTACCAGAAAGTCACCGGTGTTCCAAGGGGAACCAAGGTACATGAATTTTAAAGACCTTTTTTCGGGAGGCTTTTCGAAGAAGATCAACCTAACAGCAGCAACAGCAACAGCGAGGTCGCTAACAAGCGGGCGTTTGTTTCCGAAAAACCGGTGCTGGTTACATCATCAAAAACCTCCCCCCAGGGGGGGGAGATCGCAACAGTGACTACCAGCTGGTGGCTGTCGACGGCAGTTCTAACGAGACCGAGAACCATCGAACGAGCGGCCGTAGACTGGCCAGATGCGAAGGTGCCTTCCAATTTCCATTCCAAAACGCCGTCGGTAGCATTATGCTTTTCGGTGAAGGGCAGGACACACTTGCTAGCAGATGCTTCAAGCCAAAAAAAAAGCCCAAAAACCAGGTCAGAGTAGTAGGGAGGGTTGGTCCGTACCGCTCCGTCAAGAAGTCGTCGTGACTGGACCACTGGAAGGGACGCTTGGAGTTGTAGGCAGTTTGCCAAAGCCTTTCGCTCGCCACAACTCGATGCTCGATGGTTGATGGGCTCGCCTCGCGTCTGTCTGGCCAGTACGATGCACACGAAGGACACACACGACAGGACGGTGGTGCGGTGGATACTACTGGATGTGATTCAATGGCGACATTACTGCAGCAGCCTCCCTCTGTCAGATGTAAGGTCAGCGGTGCTAAGGTCTCTCTGTTCGAGGGGTTGCCTTTCGCTTGGTCTGGTCTTATGGTCTTTTATATCCTCCGAGCTGATGGTGTTGATTGTTTGCCTCTTTGCATGACCGTTTCAATGTCTCGGAGCTGTCCTCGAGTCCGTAACGAGCAATCGAGGGACGTTCTTTTGCCAAAAAATACTGTTGGTCGTCAACTTCACAGACACTCATTGTTGGAGCAGTTGTCCTAATGTGAATTCGTTGCCAATTCACACACACAGACACAGACACACTTACACACCAAGAAGAGCGAAGCGAGCAACTCGTTAGACGATGGCCTTCCGACACATTCGAGACGAAGGATGTCATTTCCGCTCTTTCTCTCTCTCGCTATCATTGAGCATCATCAAAACAAACGTATTGTTTCGCATTTGTTGCGCTCTCGGGAAGTCAAACAATGGCAAGACAGTGATGGTCGATAGATCTTTGTCTTATTATTTGGTCTCGTGCAATCATTCCCCTTCGCCACCGGCCGCAACTATAGTGACTCGTAGTGACTGGCCATGGGAAACGGGATCATGTCGGATAAAGGCGATTAAAAAATCATATAGCACACACAGCGGAATGAATGATAGCCCCACAGCTAAATCAATATAAGGCATCCCACGCCAGACGGGTGCAGAAACACTCACCCACCCACCCAGCATGCATAATCCCGTTTGGTGCCAACCACCGACCAACGGCGCCCGCTGGCAAGCGGATCAATATTGACTGGCAAGCGCATCGGATTGGGGATTGGCGAAGCGAAAGAATGCCCTCAACAGTATGTGCCAGAACGCTGTGGCCTCGACCGGAAATTGTGACAGAAAAAAACAACGGCGAGCACACTGAAAACAATGCACAAGTAATGCAGAAAACGCTGGGAAAAGGGGTCGGGAGAATCCTCGGTTTTGTAAGTTTTTCAAGAAAGCTTTTCTAAATTTTTGGGAACAGCTCATGACATAAATCTGGTTCCGGTGAGGTTACAGGAACGTTCGAGCACCTCAACTATGAACAGAAGGCATCAATACAAACGATCAACATACCAGAGCGGCACGTGTGGATGCATTGTTCGTCATGCACCGTCGGAAGCGAAATCCTTGGAGGGATGTTTTTTTGAAAAAGTATTACCCACAAGCCCGAGGGGTTTTACGAGAGTCACGCTTTGCGTCCGGTGATGCAATACAGAAAGTCGAACGAACCGAACGGAAAACCAGCTTTCCGGTTCCCAGAATATGCCATCCCCTCAGGAACACAGCAGCAGCAGCAGCGAGCACAACGAGAAGATTTCACTGGACGCTTGGATCATCAGTGTTGACCAAACACAACTGAACAAACGTTGGCACATGTTCTATCCAAGCGAGCCATGGACTTTCCCATGCACTAACATACGTACACTCGGACGCATACGCTTGACAACTCACAGCTCTTCACTGCTCCATGATCCATGTTTTGTTTTATCTGTCGGTGCGGGAGGGATAGAGTCCGAAAAAAAACGTCCGAAATTCAAATCCCTGGAGCACTGCAGTGCAGCATTGACGTAGATCGTTGCACACGACCACACACGCCGATGGGAGTGTAATACATTTCTTGCCAAAAAAAAAAACCACCACCATAGGGCTTGTGTTGAGTGCTGATTGCGATGTAGAGGAGAACGATCATACAACGAAAAAAAAGGCAAACTCTAGTGACACCATCATCAGCAGCAGCAGTACCATTTGCAGGACATTGTCACAGGCCGGCAAGATTAGCTGCTGCCTGAAGCTGAAGCTATAGAACGTACCAAGCGTGGTACAGGATGCTCATCGAATCGGTTGTACTGTGCTGGCCAACGATTGCGTTCTGCTGCTTGTGACTCCGTCGTTTTTTTTTTGTTCGTTTGATGGAAGGAAAGACGATGCTGGAGTCAATCAAACATTACGCTGTTCTGTTTTTTACGGTATCGCTTACCAGGCCCGGTTGTTGGATGATCGTCGTGCTTGTGTAAAGCGTTTGCGGTCAACGTGTGGAAGCTTTTTTTTTATCGACTTGACTTCGTGTTGCTTTAAACTTACACTCTATTATTTATAAATTTGAATTGTACATTAACTTTCCAAATAGAACTTTATCTAGTTAAGTTCTTTGGAACTGGCCATCGATCTGCAAACTGTTTCTGTTAAACAAATCATGAAATTCGAGGTGTGAAGCAACGTTCCATCGA
>NC_064874.1:22889402-22951902 GCF_943734745.1 Anopheles darlingi | reverse complement strand
TCTGTCTGGAGACATGCACTTATCCTCAGCCGCAACAGCAGCAGCATTGATTCCAGATCGGAAGCTGCACAACGTTTGCGATAATGATCTGCATTTCCAATCGAGAGTCCTCCACGTAAGTGCACGTATCAAGTGAAGGAGGTTGAATAGCTTGTATGTTGGCTTTGTGTGTCAGCTTTTCTTCGTTCGTTCGTTCGTTCGTTTGTAGAGGCCACCGGGTACGTGGCCTGGAATGCTACAATGCTACTAGACGGTTCCAATCTGCGCTGCGCAGCATCAGCGGTTTAGAGTTCAAAATCCAATCACAGGATTAGTGGTGGTTTTACACGAATCTCCGCCGCCTGGTGGCCCATCCGCATGGCCGGTCGGTTCCCATCCTGTGCTGACTGCTGACAATGCTTTCGGTGAGTCCTTGGATCGGAAATGGTTTGTGGTTTTTTTTCTTTCTTCATTTTATTGAAATTGGAAGATGCTGCCGATTTCCTTCACTCATCTAAGTAACCTTGAACTTCTCATCGTTGCCATGCAGGCTATATACACACATGCATCCTCGGTTCATCTGTCAAACGGTCGATCTAGTTTTGTGATGGTGATGGTGCTGCTGCTAATGTTGTGTGTGTGTTTTTTTTATTTTGCTACCAGAACCGTATCGAATTACACTCATCTTCCGAGCCAAATAACTATCTCCCTCTCTCATTTTCTTCTTTCTCTCTCTCTCTCTCTCTCTCTCTCTCTTTCTCTCTTTCATGTGAGCCTGTTTCCGTCGTTTTCGCGTTTCCTGTTTTTGGCAATGCAGTAAGTAGCGGGCCATTCCGTTGCGCGAACGAAAACGTGACAAATATTGGCATACGAGACGGTGAAGGGAGGCAACACCACCCACATACTCCACATCCCTGCCCCTTGTTTATTCGTTTGCCAGTTTTTATTTATACTCCACCTCCACGCAGAGGGATTTGTGGCGCTCGCGAAGAACGCGGGGATAATATTTTCCTTCGCCACTCACTCCACTGCTCCACCATCACCACCGATAAATCGGTGGCCAAATGTTGTGTTTGTTTAGGCGCGCGAGACGCGAGACCCTAATACGAGGCAAAATACAATAAAAACCGAAACCGAGCGAAAACCATTGAGAGTGGATTCGGAATTAGTGATGGAAGCGAATGGGAAAAGATAACAATCCTAACGATCGGCTTCCAATCGAACGCCAGTGAGGGGTGGAGTGGGTGGGGAGGTGGGTCTAGCTCCCATCCTGCTCCGTATGCTGTTTGCATGATCGATCGAGCGTCGCAAAAAGGCCCAATCGTGCGTGTGTGCGTGTGTGCGAATATTTTGCCGATGGAAAAAGACAAAAAAGGGAGAAAACATCGAAAAGGGAGGGGGGCTTCCAACATAAAATAAAACCCCTGGTATGCTTATGTTCATCCACAGTGTGTGTGTGTGTAGAGCCGATCGATTGCTTTTAAATTAATGCATTTACAATGCTCTATCTCTATCTGTCTCTCTCGGTCTGCTGGTTGCCCTCGAGGTTCGGTTACTAAAATTAGCAACTAATCCAAGGGGAGGGGGAGGGGGAAGGTGCTTTCGGCCCGGCGCTGCTCGTTGCCCATTTGTGTGTCTGCCGATTTTTGATGTATGAGTACACTGGGATCGCACATATACACATACACACATACATTAGTAGCACACACACCGAATGAAACGTGTTTTCGGGTCGTCACCCCCAAGGGGAGGCCCCGAGAATGATGTTTATGGCCAGATTTGATGGGATTTCCAATTAGTTTTTGAGAATCAATTAGCAAAACCCCGGGACTCGGGGGGTTTTAATACCTCCGGGCAGCCGGCAGTCTTTTAGGGGGAGGACCGTTGAGTAATGTGTATGTGTGTGTCCGACCCGAGTGCGAGGATTAGCAGCAGCGTCCCCCGGTAGCACCATTTGGGAGGGGGCACCCGCAGTAAAGATGATTAACAGCGGGAAATGGAATAGCCAGTTGAGAGTTAAATCGCAAAAAAAATACACCAAATGGATAAGTGGGATCGGATTTTCCAGTTAATAGCCGCAGAAATAACACCGAAAGCGAGGAACGTTTCGTTGGCAAACTGCCGCCTACTTAATTGGATCACCTAAATTGGATTGATAATGTTTTTTGAACCGATCAATGTAACCCTTGGTCCAACCAAACCATGATGCAGCGTTAATCGTGCCAAAAATCATCACCATCCTAACACTTGTCTCTGTTTGTTTTGTTTGTGTGCGTGTGTTTCATTTTAACCAACGGAACGCACCTTTCCTCGACCACGGGTCCGCTTGAAGATCGAAGGGGCTGACCTTTTTATCTTAAACCTTTCAAGCAGCTTTCCATCGGTTCTGACTTGAAGTGCATCGAACTCACTGCAACCTTTCGTTAACCTTTTAACTGTCCATCCAGCTGCTGGTCGTAGCCTCCGTTCGTTCGTCCATCCGTTGGTCCGTCCGTCCGTCCGTCGATCAGTGCCGCGGATGAACCCATCATAATCCCATATTCAATTAAAACTTTATCCTTTCGCTGCTGGTTGCGCTTCGGACGAATGGAGAACGATTCTCCCGAAATTCATAGCATCCCACCGGTTGCAGCGACTTTCGTCGTCTGCCACGAAAGAGTCGTTGCGCGCTGGTGAGCGGCAGCAAATTGGCCACTCCGTGCCAGCCATTCCAGGGCACAGCTCAGCGTTCGCGTTCGCGTTCGCGAAGTCGCGAAAGTTTAACATGCACTGCGCCATTGACAGAGCGGACCGATGGAGAAAAAGGGATACGCGCTGGTGGTGGTATTGGTGTGGCTGTGAGTGTCATGATCCACAGAAACTGTTGGAAAACACCCATCATCATGGTGTTGTGGAGATGTGGTCTTCAATCAACGAGCGACCAGGCGCCTCCATTGGTGGTCCGCAACGAATCCGTCGATCGTTGGCCACCACCAGAACCGATTCACTCGCCGAAACAAAAAGGTAGTAGAAGAAACAAACTGGTGTGTGTGTGTGTGTTGGGAATGAAAAATAAGCGCTGGCTTATTGTTTAATTAATTCCAGCCAACGAACGCCCCAAAAGCCCGCTCGACACTGTAACCAGCGAGTTGAAAAACTTACTCCTTTTTCGGTCCACGGATCCACGTCGTCGTGTCCTCTCTTCTCTCTTTCCCCACCGGGGTTTTGGGTCGCTCGCATCGTTGGCCGATTGAACGTGGTTAGGTTTTAATTATTTCCCGAAAACTCCCCAGCCCCAGTCCCGGGCTTAAGTCCTCAAATCCCGTTTTTGAATGCTGCTCACACCCCGCCCCCTCGTGCTGCTCTCGTATGGCACGACTAACATGTGTGTGTCGCTTACATTGGTGGACACGTTCAAAACATAAATCATGGCTAGCAGCCAGCCAGACCGACCGAGCACCGGTGGTACCCGGGATGGCTTTTTGGCCGCAAGCCCGTTCATCATTTTGCCCCGGAGTTTTCAACAATTCGGACAACCAGGATTGTGGCCAGCCGCCACAGGGCCAAGGGGTTTTCCGGCAGGAAATTTTGTAATCACAGTAATCCTTTCCGGGGCTGGAGAGTAATGAGTGCGGTGCGTCGTCTTTCTTCGATTAGACAAAACAGGTTGTGTCGAACAGAATGCTTAATTAAATCGAAATTTATGAAAGATTTTTTTTTACCTCGATAGAATTAGAATGCGTTAACATAAAACATAATATGCAAACGGCAACTAGATCCAGAATCAATTACATCAAAAACCTATCCCCACAACTTAGGCGAATTGTTCTCCATACAGTCTTTTCGTTTACAACCGGCAGAGTTGAAAGGCTCAGTTTTGAGAAAAAAATCTTTGCTCGGTACCATTTAACAAGTCGCAGCCTACCAAAAAGTTACAGGCAAACATTTGTGACAAACAAAACATAAACAAGGTTCATACAACAAACAAAATTTCGATTGAGCTCGAGAGCAAATTGTTTGGCAAACATTTAAAAACAGGAAAAATTAGAAAAATAATTTGCCCATGTAAGGGGAGCTTAACACCAATAAATGACATTCTGCTAATGAAAATATTGTTGAAATCCTTCCCGTTCGAGCACATGTTTTCTATCGTTTTGCGATTGCGACAGCCACAAGTAGTTCGCATAAACTATAAATACCAAACGGGACACGCTACGAGCTAGAACACCACATTAAGGAATGGTCAATGTCTTGCTGAGTCAATGACATCCCCTTGAGATCTGCTACCAAACAAGTGGTGACGGCATGGGAAATCGCCACCAAACAACAGAACAACCCACGAAATGCTAACTAGCGGCCGTAACAATACTCGAGCACTCCCGCAAATGGTAGCCACAAGGGGCAATACGGACATAATTCTGATTTCCAGCGAATCATGAATATTGCCTGCTGCTACTGCTGCTCGACGTATTTACATTCCAGTGAGATGGCACCATTATGCGCATAACAACCGCGCATAGTTCGCAAATGCAAATGGATGAATAGCAAATGGACCAAAAATGAGATATACTAGATGGCGAGATGTGGAGCCGAACCGCCGAACATGCAGCACATCATTTTCGCAGCTGCTATGTTGCCATCCAGCCTTCCTTCCTCCCTGCCTTCCTGCCTTCTGCCGGCAGGACTACTGTTTGCTGACGATCTGCAGCAGCGCCACGCAACGCAAAAGAAAAACCGCTGGAATTTACACTCCAGAAGACCGTTACGCAAAGAGAAACTTCATTAGCTATCGTCAAGCAGGCAGCAGTCAGCAGCAGCAGCAACATCATCAACCCACGCGCGCCCGTGGAAACTGTTTATCTTCGCACAAGAGCGTTTCGTTTCGGTCGGTTGTCATCTGTATGCTCCATAAAACTATGGCCGCGGCCGCGATGTTTGTTTACTCGCGTGCCAGCGCTAGACAAACACGCGTCAGGCCGTAGGAATCGGGTTATGTAGACACCGGTTCAGGAGTGGAGTTTTGTTCCGAAGAGCCGTTGGCGTTGACTGGCTGGCTACCGAATTGTTGTTAGCCGTTTGATTATGGCGTGTGTGTGTGTCTTATGTCTAGAGCCATCTTCTTCGCGCCACTCGCGTCGAGGAGCTGCTGTTGATGCGTCCTAGTGGCAACCGGGTGGACTAGATCAGCAACCGCGGAAACCGCAACAGCTATCAGGCCATCAGCAGGCAACAGGGAGCGAAGTGTTTGTATAGCGCCGGAACAGGAACAGGATCGGTCGCTCGGTAACAAAACTTACTGTGGCGCGCGTGTGTGAAGAGAGCTCCACGGTGTTTGTTCGCTGACTGACTTGACGGATACGGATCAGTGATCTGGCACAACCTAACAACTCCTCCTTTAAGTTCACTTTTTTAGTGAAATCGAGCTGCCTCGACTATCATCACAGAACTGCTCCAGTTTCGATTTCACGATTAAGCTCCGCCCTAATTTGGTGACAGCTAACGCCGCGTTTAATCGCCGGTGGATCACTAGCCGATTGTGGGATCGAAATCAACCACCATTTTACGCCTGTCCACCAGGGCTCAAGCTTGTCTATGTGTGTGGTACATCTGCGTGCAATATACACCCGCGACCGCTAATTAAAATTCAATTAGTATCGGCTCATCACCTGCCATTGATGGTGAGAATGATTGCGATGGTTTGCTGCAGGCGGCATCATGCAATCATGCTCATCGCCCCATCGAGATTGTCCCCGAGTTGCCTGGTGCTCAGGCTGTTGTTGTTGTTGTCGTTGTTTGTCGATACAAACACACACACCGTCGGTGGCCGTTTCGAGGAATTGCATGCAAACACTTGTGGGAATGGATAGTCAGGTCATACCGTGATTTTCGTATGTTCAATTAAGTTGTTTTTCAATCATCCATACAATTGGGTTAATCAAAAACACACTTCGAGTGCACCGGGGGGAGGTCTCTTGTTGTTGCTTCTGCCAGAATATGCGACAATGTAATTTAAATAAATCAGTTTTGTTTAACATTTGGAACAGATTCGTGATGCAAATAAAGAAGAGACTTTAAAATGCTACGTTTTATGAAAAACATATTTCTTTTCATTTGACTTTAACTTTACGATAAAATAAATGTGAATGAAACATCTCCGATAAAGCAGCCGAAAATTATTTCTATATTGAAGCAACTTTGATGAAAAAACAAACCATTATGCCTGGGGCCTATTATGAATTCTCATTCTCAACTAAGCAACCGACGAACGGTGCATAAACAATACAAAATGTTCTCGAAATTGATGGATATCAAGGGAACAACATCCTTTATGAAATGGCAAACTTCCATAATGCTCGCCGTCGTAGCGTCGCCGTTTTCGCTTTTCACTCACTCTTCATAGAAGAATCTTATCAATCATCGTGATACAACAAGCCTAGCAGCTGTCTGGCCGAAAAGCTCGGCGCAACACCAGCAAACAACACAATTCCTTTTAATTAACTCCAAACGATCAGAAACGATCCGCGTCCGTGAGGGGGCCGCCCGCGCGTTGAAGCTTAAAGAAAAACACAAAACTTTACACAAAACGGAAAATTACTGGGATTACACCGGCATCACCACCACCATCGTCACTGGCCTCACAATGGAACTGCGGTGTATCTGTGTGTGTATGTGGTACGTGAAAGAGATGACAAACAGTATCACTTGCTCGCTCTCGGGGACAGGACAATGCGTCCGAACCGTAGGAAACAACCAAATTAATTACTCACTCACCAAAAAGGACCCGAGGGTCTGCACGGATTTGATGGGACGCATTAAAGAAATTTCAACCGCAACCTGTTGTTGCGGAGAACAACCCTCGGAGCCTTCTTTGTTGAGAATGGATTGTTTTGAGTTGTCAAAGCTACTTTCACCACTTTTGACACGTTTATACCCTCGAGTAGTGGTGTGCATTACTCAATACTTAAGGCGTAAGAAAGCTCATTGAATATTTATATAAATTGAATCTTACCTTCTAGTAACCAACAGTGCGCTACATCTCTGTCTTCCGTGTGCTGTAACGATCGAGAGAAAAGAGAGAAATAAATAGATAACAGTGATGCGATGCATAGAAGATTAAAAGAACCGCCTGTCTGCCCGCTTCGCTCGTAATCACTTAGTTCAATAAACGACCAACACGTAACGAATGCTCGTAGCTACCACACACCGAATGTTTAGACGAAATAACGCCATGAACGGCCATGATCGCTCTGACCTATTGGTCTTTCAACAACCGAACTTGCAACGACGAAAGTGGGGCGCCCGCGCGTGTCTTCCAGCACTGCGTAGCGAAGAAACTAGATCGTTAAACATTTATGGTCTTCAAATAGCTTTCGACAAGGAAATCCTGATCCCGAACGAACCAGTTGTTTCCGGTCCGGCCCTTGGCGTTTCTCAGCTGACTGGCATGTACTTTGATTGTGCCATAAAATATTAAACTTTCACGGCTCAGCAATGCCAGGTCATGAACCTCGTCGTCATCGTCGTCGTCCGCGGAGTGAGAAGTGGCGATGACGCGATGGAAAGCGACCGAATGCGAACCGAACCAATGAGTAGCGGGAATTCGGGGGGTGAACGGAAATGGAAAATCATCTACCTCCCCCATCTCGCTACCATACTGACAGCTGTCCAATTTTGACGATCTTCGTCTCGTCTAGGTCACACTTCAAAGAATGTTTCCCGTTCCCGTGCGGACCGGAACGGGCCCCCCAAAACAGGGAGTGGAGACGCTAGTCCTGGCCATTCCTTTGGAGCTGACGGATCCTTCAATCGCTTTGAAATTGACGGCGCCTGACGACGGATCGAGAGCCACGGCGGTTCGCACGCATTCTTTACGCGAAACTTTGGCCGTGGCTGCCGGCGAAAACGGAAGGAGAGACAGAGAGAGAGCAATGATGAAAAGGATAAGTTTGTGCGTGTTCCCGGTAAGGGGGACAACGCAGCACTTCCTGGAATTGACCTTCAAGTTGTCACAAATCAGGCTCAACTGTGGAGTGAGCTCTTCTTCGTTGGCTTCGTTGGCGAAGAAGATTAAATAGCCATCCAGCAGCAGCAGTAGAAGCCACGTAACAAGATAACTGCGCGTCCTTCCGGCTCCTTCGGACAAGCGTTCTGGTCCCACCATTGACTTCAAATCATCTATTCAGCGCTTTGCAGCTCAAAGCGGCAGCGCATTTCGTCTTCGTGGGATTTTCCCAGAAGCAAAGCGAGTGCGAGCAAAAAACATCCCAAAAATTACCTCCTCTCACGTCCGGAGACCTTCAATTATTTTTATCATAAACCTTATTACGCACTCCTTAACCCGGAGGGGGTGGCCCACCATCAGCCACTTTGCTCTTTGCTTTCTCTCTCTCTCTCTCTTGCTCTCTCTCTCCTCCTTAGGGGAGGATGTGGACTGGGGTCCATTATTTTATTATTAATTTTCTTCTTCCGGTGGCGGGGTTGGCTTTCATTTCCCCGCTGGCGCTAGGCACAGTATGCTACAATGCTTTTAGGTATTACGTTGAAGGTTACGCCTCGTCCGGTCTCCGGGTTTTTTTGCCATCGGCATTCCACGCCCCATTGGGGTGGTCTCCCTTCTCTGTCAATCGACTCATTCGGTGTCATTGGTGAAAAGGTGCTAGAGCACCATTTTCATCATCATCATCATCATCGGCATCACCATCATTGGCATCTTCTTCATCGTGAGCAAACATCGTGAGCACCCTCGTGAGCGTAGGATGAATTATTCATCCCGATGAAATCTTACCATCCCATTCGGAAAAGGTTAATAGGTTTATTGATTAAAAGATAAAAATAAGCTTCGTTAAGTGCAGTGCCTGCCAGCCAGCCGTACCTTTGCGATGGAATCGAAGATGCGAAATGGAATGCCAGAGGCCGGATCTCTCTCTGACGGAAGAAAAGGTTGAGAAATAAAAGGAAAGAAAATGAAAAGGAAAGGAAAACCCTCCCCCGAAAGACCAGTCCACACCCACCATCCTACCTTAACTTAATTACATGGAATAGAAATGAAAATGAAAATCGCTGTTGTAGTAGCGATGTCACCACACCCCTGGGTGGCCCGATGTTGGCCCCTCGGTATGCAATTTGGCCTTCGCCTACGCCGGAGATTGGGACTCGAACGTCGAAAGCAACACACCAACCAACCAACCACCGAACACATTCCCACTTCCGCTGACATTGATTTGACTTTCAGGGCATTCTCGTGCCGGGGGGGTGGAAGGTGGCGTCTTCGAAAGCCTTTTTTCCTTATTTTCTGTTCCCTCTCCACCTCGCCACCGGCCTATACTAAGCAAGAACGTATCATATTCGGTTTTTTTTCTTCGGTTAATTGTAGCCTTCAGCAAGGTTAACTCACAAACACATGCACACACAAACTAACGGTGGAATACAATGGAAAGGAATTCGAACCCTCGAACGCTAGCCTTGAGAAACGTTCCTATTTCCTTGGCAAGCGACCGAAAGGTAAGGAGGCATTCGATTTCCTTCATTAACCGATCGATACTCGTCGCGGTAAGGGGTGGGAGGTGGTAACTCACCTGGTGAGGATCTCGTATTTTTGCCAAGGCAGGCCCCAAATGCCTATAATTTCACCACGCACACACACACGCAGGGAGGGGTAATGCCATACCGGGTACCGAGGTCACATTACTAATCAATCGTCGATCCTGACGCCGTTCCTGACTTTGGGAGTAAATTTTAATTTAACTTATTATGCCGACATCGACCGGCCGGTCGCCGGTCGCCGGTTGCCGGTCACAGAAAGGACCAAACCGTCCGAAACAGAGGACAAAAGCGGATGGCAGGATATCCGAAATCTACATACACGGGTAGTATGTGTGCGCGTGTGCGTTTGGATGTATTACATTAAACCATCATCCTGGAAGCGGCCAGAAATGGGGACCAACTTTTCGATGCACCTCAAACACAACGAACAGGAACAGGAAGTTCGATCGGAAGAAAAGTTTTTTAATTAACTTCCAACACGATCACCATCAGTAGGACCACAACGACGATAACGATAACGATGACGACGACGATGGCGGAGACATGCTGGTATCGACGTAAAAGTTAGTTAGCGGCACTCATACGGTGGACTTTGGGACACAGTTTTGCTCCAATCTTCCAGTACCCGGAAGCAAGTTGTCATTATTATGGCCACACACACACACACACACACACACACACACACTTTCATAGGCTTACGCTTAAAGTTGAACGTAATCAAACACTGGTAATACATCAATAATGAGTTCATTGATCGCTTCCATTCGCTGGTTGAGGTATGCGAAAGGCGTCTGCTACATCTACAGCCAAGATGTTGGAGCTGCGATAGAGCAATTTGCGGTGATAAGAAGACCGCAGCAATGATGATGTCATACGGTTTGATGGCAATCATGGCCGCTACTTTCACCTGTAACCTGTAACAAATTGCGAAATGGAATGAACATTGTACACAGCACGTCACGGTCACGGTGGCATAGTGACATCAACCTTGGCCAAACAAGGTCTCCACCGTTGGTTGCCTTTCGAACCTTCCGAACGTACCGGAACTGCCCCGCAACGTTGGGGGCGAGGTAGCTGCTGGACAAACACGAAACCTAATCTCGGGGTTGACCCAACAAAATTCGGGATCGGACCACTTCGGACCACGGACCATTGCTCTGTCCGTGTGTGTTGGAACAAACTTTAACTCAACCTGCCAGCGCTAGTGACGGACGTGGCCATATTTTTTAAAGCTCCAGCACATAAATCGCGTCACACGCTGGAATATGAAAAATAATACTCTCCACAGCATAGCGTAGCACGAGGCACACTAGAGGACTGCCGCTGGACGAGGACGAGGACGAGCAGCAGAACAAACAAATTGTGTAGCGGCGCCCGACGCCATCATCAATCAGGATGAAGGTGAGTAAGCAGGTGAGCATAGAAGGCGGAGTGGGATATGGTTGGGATCCATTCCTTCCATTTTCCTCCTGTTTGGGTTCTGCTGACCAGCTAGAGTGTTCCAATCCAGGGTGCCTCCAACCCTAGACGTAGGTTTTTGTGTCACTCGTGACGCCACTCCGATGACAGAGAAATATGTGATCAAATGAACAATCATTTCGGCACGTAGCTCGATAGCGCACGCACACACGCACACACGCACGTACGCATCCTAGTGAGCTGTGGATTCGGCGGAAAACTGAAAGGAACACGATGCGTGGCAACCACCGCATGGTTTCGGTCCCGATTCCGCTGCGATTGGAGTGCGAACGCAACCACAGACGTGACATTGGCATAGCGACCGCGCGCGCGGGTCCCAGCAAGCCACACGATGCGATACATCTACTCACAACACACCGAAAGTGTGAGACAGAGAGAGACACACAGACACAGAGAGAGAGAGACAGGTGAGTGAAACGGAAATACCCGTACGTTCCTTTCCGGCCTTGGCTTCGCCATTCCCCCGGCGGACGAAGTCGGACGGAAAATATACCGATAATGATCCCAGGTTGTTATCCAATCCCGGTAGCGGCAACCGGTAACCGGGTAAATTGCCCCGGGGACTGACATCGCCATGCCTGCCTTGGGTTGTGGTATGGTCACCCCGCCAGCAAGGGTTCCGTTCGATTTAATGAGCAAACCAGCAAGCCGGCATGTTTACGGTAATGGTTCCTGTGTGGCCGTCGGACGCCGAGCGACCTCTACAGCGACGTTTACCCCTTCAGGGAGCTCCACTACTGCTGGTGGTGGTGATGGGGTGTGAATAGGATAATTAAAGATTAATAAATTTTTTATAAAACACACGCACAACACGGTCACGATCGGTGCTGAAGGATTTCAAGGAGTACATTTCCTTGGAGAAATCGAACAGGATTTGGTGTCCCCCAAGGGGGTGGGCAGAGCATTATTATTCAACATTATTATCCAACTGAGGCAAATAAAGAAAGTGCGAAAGCCTTTCGTGTAGTCCGCTTCCAGGGAAATCAATGCTGGCAGTTCCATTGGCGCCGATTAATCGAAGCAATCATTGCGTTAGCTTCAGAGGAAACTTACTTCTGATTCGAGGCTCTAGACACCACACCAAGCGCCTCCTGTCGCTAATGAATTGGTCTTTAACGATGAGCTCGCGGACGAGGGAATATCCATCATGAAAATTAATAATTTATAGCCACCACCACCATCACCACCACGTTTCGTCGCAAAAATCTCGCCGCCCCGATGGTTCTGCGCGACCAAATAATGGCCGACACCAACAGCAGGGTCCTCGAAAAAGATAATATGTTAATCCAAACCGAGCCATTCAACCCGGCACGAGCACGAGCAGGACAAGGACCTGCGGCGAGTTGCGGACAAAGTAATTGTTTCCTTCTCCCTTTTCTTTCTGTCTATTTTGCTCTCCTGTCGGTGACTCCTCCTCGGAGTTCGCAACATCGCAAGACAGGACGAGATGGAAACTGAAAACCATAATGAAATTACGGAATCATGAAGCCGACGCCCAGAGGCTGTATGTTTAATGTATTCCCTCTTTCAAGATCACGGGGACGGCGATATCCCTTCGAGTGTACGACCGCACCCCGATCACGTGGTCGCCGCAACTTTTGTGCCAAATTGTTGCCAGAAACCATCCGAACCATCGGTTGACCAATTAGTGGGTTTTTTCGCTTTATTTTTCTCCTGTTCTGTTTCGACGCTTTGGCCACGGCCACGGCCACGAAATGGAGGAACTTTTCCGAAGCAAAGCACAGCAGACGCCAAAGCCACAGCCAGCTCGAGGTATTCCATTCCCATTTGCGGGCAACTTTCACTTATGAATATCTACGAAACGGAACGGAAAACTATGGCGTTTGGCGTAACATTCGCTATCAGAAAGTTGATCTTGCGGCTGCTAGTGTGTGGGAAACGGGCTCGGGATTCAATTAAAAAAAGGGAGTCCCCCCCTGGTATAGAGAGAGACTATGAAAGCAATCCAGTTGGAACTACTCTCTCTTTTGCATAAAACAAAAAAAACAATATGAAAAAATTTTCTTTCACATTTGAATAGGTAATGTACTCATTTCCAACAATGCAGCACGTCTCGTGTTGGTTGTTGTAAGGTTTTAAATTACAAGCCTATCATCTCCACTGCCACTTAACCCTTTCAACACAAGTCATCGCGCACTCGCTTAATCCGAACGAATTACTGTGAATCCTCTGCTATTAAGCTGTCTGACGAATTCACGCGAAAAGCGGTCCTCAGATTTCCGATTAACGACGTTGAATACCGTTTTACATCGCGCGAAACGCGATCAACACGGCAGTCTCACGGCTTCACGGTTTTTGAAATCAATTCCACCCCGACGAAATTATCGCCTGCAGCTATATCAAGCTCGATCGAGCGCCCGCCCACCCCGAACGGTTTGGTTTGTTGACAGATTTCCACCAAATCTGTGGTCCCGCCTTGGAAATTGGCGAAGGGAAGAGAGAAGGGAAAGCGAATTGGAAGTGCGCGGTGATATCAAACGGAACCCAGACGCGGCGACGGCCACGAGGTAGGAAGGTTTCCATAATCATTACGATATTGATTTTATTACATTTTCCGCCCCACCCGTTCTGGTGGTGGTGTTCGCACACACACACACACACTCGTGCGCAGAATGTGCGAACGGAAGTAAGGGGCGAAGGATAGCATCTGTAGCATGTATCATGATGTACGATCCAAGCCAAGCCAAGCCAAGTGCGAGATGCTGCGAGGAGCAATATTATAATATAATCAACCGCAGAACGAAGAGAAACACCTCGCAACAGACCACCGGCCGGGGGGGTTGGTTTTTCATTCACCCAAAAGGAAGGAATGCGGAGCAGTCGGAAGATAGTGAAGGCCAACCACCCTTGCCATGGTGTGCAATCGAAGGCGAATCGAGGCAGTTGTGTTGGCAGAAAACACTTGGAAGATGCTCGTTCGTTCGCAGCGCAGGAAATACCTTCGCTCGATCGACACGCCAAAATGGTGGCGATAGACTCCATTCCATTCCATTCTAGCCCGTCCGTCCGTCCGCTCTGTCCTTGCCTTGTGGGATTGTGGAAGTTAAATCTCGGATTGATATCGTTGCTACGTTGCCTAGGAGTCGACTTTCCGGCTCTAGCAATGCATTCGCTTTGCCATTTCCTCGCGTGCAGGCAAAATGGTCGTGGAATGGTTGGTTGGATTTGGATTGGCAAGTTTAAACTAAACACGTTTCGAACCATAATCACAGCAACAGCGAACAGTCGGTCGTTGACTGCAAACTGTAGTCTAACGTGCAACGTTCCAATCGCGTCTTGTTTGGAATGGGAAATACATTTGCTATAATATTGTGGACTGTCGTGAAGGTTTTTGGGAGCAGAAGTTTGCTCCAAGCGAAGGTCGTTTCACATTCCAATAAGGTTCGAAATCATTAAGTTAATCATATTTCATGAGAATTGCGAAGAAACACGATGCCAATTCCAAACACGGCGAGGAAAATTGCAGGAAGCACGAATCATTATTCTAAAACAGACCGAAAGGTCTGCGACACGGAATACTCTTCTTAAATTCCTGGTCCTGGTCACCACACAACTGGCGGTAGCGTCCACAGCTTACCGCGCCATCCATTAGGCAGAGGATTTCCTAATTGAAATGGATGTTTGGAAGTGATTAATGCGATTAACGTAATTACATCGAAACAGTCGTCAGGGCTTAATTGTCAACCGGAACGAAACGAAACGAAAGGCGGCTGTTCGGTAAACCGCAAATCGACTCGCGCGGGGAGGGCGAACGATGCGGCCGCGATGGCGCGGTACTCAACAATCCTCGCGACGGTGAAAATGGGTTTTTCCTTTTCGCGGTTGCTCGAGAGGATGCTCACACTCACACTCACACGCTCTCCTCTTCGCGGAAATGGGGTTGATGTTTCAAAGAAATCGCGATCACGATCAGCATTGCAGCGCCGAAGATCTGGATAGCTTCGCTGCCGCGCCAATATGGCAGAAGGAGGGGAGGGTGGATGGGTGGTTGGATGATTTATGATCGTTACACTGGCACAACCATCACTGGCTTATGTGTGGCTTTATGATTGAAAACCAGACACCCATTTATATACATACACACATCATTCTGTGGTCAGCATCAGCATCAGCCCGGCAGACCGCGAACGGCTAGACAAACAAATATGGAAGATATATATATATTCCCCTCCCCCCACCACCCCCCTCCCGAACCCAACATCGAGAGGCAAACAGGATAAAGTTGATCATCATTTTATCTATACCGCCATTATTGGTCCTGTTTACGTTTACACTTACTACGCTTCACTAACGCTGCATGGCGCGAGTCACGAACGTCGTCAAATGCAGTCCACGGACCACCCATTGCAGCATCGGAAAACGGTTGCCCGGAAGTGGAAAATTAATATTAAAAAAACATATAAAATGTTCTGCAACACATCTACAAACAGCCGAACAAATTGCTTTTCCAGCTGTTTCGTTCGTTGGGAGTTCATTTTGTCCAGACTGCACTGACCGCAGACCCATTGCCAGGGCATCGCCCCCCGAGACGATGGAGTTTGTAATGATTCGCTTGAGAGAACACAATCACATCGCTCTGCATGGTTAGTGTTGCAGCAAACTCATCTCGAACAGGACCAACCACATATACCAAGCGTCCTTATTTCATAAAAAGCTTTGCGGTGAGCTGCTGAAGGAAGAATGTTCTAGCCGACTGATCGTGATTTATCCGGACGAAATTCAATCAATAGTTTCCACTCCAGTAAACCAGCTAGCAGCCTTCTGCCTGCACCATTGACTGCGATGTTCAATGGACTGTGGATGATAAAAACTTTTTAAAACAAAAGTTTTTCCCTCGACTGTGTGCACTAGAAGTTTCCCTTTTTGGAACGGTGTTTTTTGGAGGGTTTTATTCTACCAAACCCGAGTCCCTAGACATCGTGCTGGGACCATCATCGTTAGAATGACGGGCGAATGTGCATGTTGATCATTGGTTTGTTTAACTGTTGAACATGATTGCACTCCAAGTGCATTCGGAATGAAAACGCTTCTCATTCCGCAGGCTACTTGGATCAATTACATATCGATTTCCTGCTTATTCTGCAACTCTCGAGGGCCACTTCCCGACAAACACAGTATCCTAGACAGAGCCTACTACTACTACTACCACGTAACGCCGTATGCCGGATTAGCCTGCAGGTGTAACAGTCGTCGTCGTCGTCGTCGTCCGTTGGATCGTCTGGGAACTGTAAAGGGCCTCCTTCCGCTCGTCTATCGGCCACAGAACTATGCAGACGACGGAGGACAATCAACATCTATAATGCATTCACAGAACAAGCTGGAACCAGCCTGGAGGGTTTTGTCTCTAGCTCGCTCTCTCTCTCTCTCTCTATATATCGATTGGATCCATCTGTTGGACACTAAGGACTATCACTTTCCACTATCAACCCTAGAACAATGGCCAATGCACGTTATCGTAGTTACAAAATCGAGGAATCGCCTTAATGTGTTACTAACTTGCTACGAACACCTTGCTGCTGTGCAGTAAGCACAGACACTAGAGGCACATGTTTTGTTAACTAATCAATCACAAACACTAACAACGGTCGCACTAATCCAATTTACCGTCGCGACCACGATGGCGGTGGTTTCACACGCGCGTAGCTGCACCACCGGCATGCACGGTTATCCAGTTACACCACCAGACCGGAATGTCACCAGAGTCAACCACATTTTAAGGTCCACGTCCTCGTGTGCGTCCGCGGCCATTTGGCCAACGGCAAGATGGCCTTTCGGGAGATTGCGTCAGGATATTCGGATATTGGAACACTATACACTGCACAATTCGTCCTATACACTAGAGAGGTTATGTAACGCGTGTTACATACACACACACACTCACACGCACACGGGCACATACTATGGCTCGTGTGGTTCCCAAAATGGTGGATAATGGTGCCTAGTTGGTGATGCTTCCATTTTCTAACAATAAAACTCGACGATGCACACTTGGATTAGAATCCTATCAGCCTTGCTTTTTGCTAAATTTGATCCTAGTTCCCGGTCAACTTATGTCACAATTCGAAGCACCCAGACACACACAGGCACACACAGGCACACACTTGCGCATTGAGCGACGATCAATCGAGAACGAAAGAAGCTCACCCGCACACAAGTTGACTTGACCATAAATGGAGCGTAACTTTGCGCTCGTCGTTCCACACTAATCGCGTTCACCTGTTCCTCTTCTAGAGAACTAGAAATGTAGAGGACCTAATCTAGAGGACTAAAAAGCTCGATGCACGGTTCTGCACGATTTTTTTTAAATGGCCACCAGACCATCGGCTGCACTGACTGTCGCTCTTGTCTTGTCATTCTGTTGTCAGACCGGGGTTGAACCGGCGCTGAACCGGCCACAATAATCGATGCTAACCCTGTCCTGGCACGAATCGAATCGAACTACCCCCCCGGTGTGGTGCGCCAATAGTGGCCCGCTAATTTAATTTATGAAAGCAACCAGCACGCCGCTCTCGTTGCGCTACGTTGCTCTCACGCTGCGCTTGTTGGGAGTTATTTTTACCGACCGGGAAAACACCAGCAAAGCCAAGGGGCAAAAGGGCCACAACACTTCTCTTCGATCATCATCGACGACGCACACACAACACCAACCGGAACGTGAATGATGGAGCGTTTGGTTTTTGTTGTTTTTTTTTTTGTTGTTAAAATCATCTCCATCAATCCACCATCGCGCTTAATGAGCGCTGATTATGATGAGCGATCGTGCTCTGGGCCTCTGGGGGTTGGTACACCGCCACCTTGGCCACCGCCAGACACTTCCGGTTTCACTGTCACTGTTCTACGGCACTGATCGTCGTGTTGTCGAGGTAGCATCGATGTGATCTTGAGCTTGAAGATCGATATTCGGACACATTGCTCCGAGGAATCGCGACGAAGAAGTAGCATTAAAGATTTCCTTTTTAAATTTTCTCTCATTACAGGCCTCGAGAAACCAACATTTGAAAATCGCTAAAGAAAGGGAGAAGGTAATCGTGGAAGCACTATTGGCAATACTCACTCTCTAACTTCAGCAACACGAACCCTGCAACAGACGATCTCCTATCCGGTATCTTCGGGAGGTGAACACACGCATTTCACACAGTCACTCGATTGCTTTCCTATTTGATTAAACTTATTTCACATCTCCCAGGACGTTCTTAACACACTGAACTGCACCTTCACCAACACGTGCGCGATCCCTTGCTCCTTCCGTTAAGTTGGAGTTTCACTTCGAACGTAAGGCGAGGGGCCACCACGACCGTCGTCCCACCTGCTGGTAATCCCTGCCCTAGTGGTCCTGGCCTGGTGCTACTGCTGCTGCTGCTGCTGCTGGAGTAAAGGGAGGATCCCGGTGGAGCTTCCTGTTGCCAGCGTAGCCGTACCGTTCGTCCCCAGGATGGCCAGACTTCTCGACGGAAGCGAATTTGGCACAGAACTGAAACGGCAGAACGTTCCGTTTGGCCAACGGCTCTTGGATCATCAACCGGCCGACCCGAAGAAGCGGCGCCGACTCACCACCACCCACCACCACCACCACCCAAAGTTGAGTTTAGCGGAGACACAAACCCCGAGCGCTCGGGTTTGTTCAAACTTGCAACGGTCGCCGAAGAAGATTTCAAACGAAGATCGATCGATTCTTCCCGGTACGCCCCGGTGGTCTTCGGGAAGGTGGCGGCGGGCTTTCGTGTCGTGTCGTCTTGCCGAGCGGCCGATTTATAGGCGCAATCGAAGCTGAAGGGGTTGATTCTCTTTTTTTTTTTAAAGGTTTTACGTTCCGAATAGTAATCAAATCAAATCGTTTAACCTAGAACGTTGCACCGTTAAGGGATCATTTCCGGTAAAACAGCAGATGGTATAAGTTTCCTCCAGGGTCATATGTCACTGGTCGCTTGAGGGCGATGGACGAGACGAGACAGTGCTTTCTAGACAGTAACGTATCACTAGCACGTACACGCAGCTGCTTAGAAACTTACCCTCGTTAGCTGTTGACTGTTGACTGTTGTTGGTGCAGCATCTAGGGGAGCACCGCACCGCAAGTGATCACAAACTATTTTCCGAGTTAGGGAATGGAGAGAAAGGATGCAACAAGGTGGTATATATGATCGTTACACCATCAAGCCTCAAGCACTCGAGAATCATAAACAAATTCCCACAGACGCTGGCCACTCAATTGAATCAAAGCGTTACTGTCGACTCTCTCTCTACTGGTCGAAGGGTCAGCAAAACTTTCCTGACATTGCAATTAGGTTCAACGTCAGTGTGCCTTTTTGGGGCTTTGGGGAGGGGGTAGGTTGAAAATAATTTATTACACTCTATCCCCCAACCTGCCTTCTGATGCCTTCTGAAAATTTCTCGCCAGTAACTTCTTTGCGCTCACTAGGCAAAACTTTCTCTACCGGTGAGGCGAGGCCTTCCGACGACGACATGTGTGGTCTCTCGAACTTGTGACTGACCAATTTTAGAACCCACAGCCCGCTCGCCAGGATGCAGCTTTTGAAGGGATGAAAAGACAGAAAAAGCCAAATGTCACCCTCGAGAGTGCGAGATAATTCAAAATAGGAAATTCAATTTACACTCTCTCCTTCTCTCTTCCCCACCGAATGAATTACCGTCACTCAAACTTGCTGTCAGCGTAACAATGGGTGCTGCCAGATCAAAACACACAACAGCGCACCGAACTCCGAACCCGTGATAATCTAATGTATTTAGTTCGGTTGGATCTGTTGTGGTGGTGATACCCGATTCCACAAACTACCGGACCGACTTCCGACTGCATGTGGCCTTCGAGCACGGTTCAATTGCGTTATGGAGTTGCCGCCAGCGATCCACCAGCGATACAAAAACCCGCCCCGGGGAGGAAAAGTTCCAAATAAACGACCAACGAAACGCTTCTGGCCAATGATGATGCTGGCTATTCGGTGTAAGCAACTTCCGCCGGTTTCCCGTTGGTTGTTGTGTTGTGTTTGAGTTTTTTGCTGTCCTCAGCGGCTGGCAACATTCCAACCTAATTCGGCGACAAAACGGACGACAACCCGGACGACCGGTGCCGTGACTGAACGTGTGGCCGAAGCACGTTTCACGCCAAGCCCCGGGAGCACCATTTCGTTCGTTTGCTGTTGTGAATCCCCTGGATCGAGGCCATTTCCACGCACACGGCACACGGGGGTGGATTCTTGTTTTTCCGTTTCGGTTTTTTTGTTTTCGATTCCGAAACAACGCTTGCTATGGTTGATAGTCAATTTAGCGCGAAAACGATGCTAGAACTTCTCTTCGCACGTCCAGAAACATTCCAACGATTGTTCTAGAAGGAAGCTTCGAAATTAAGTCGATTTATTCCTTCGAGCGGACGGGGTTGTTGAGATTCTTAATCAGCCCCAAGGGGTCCAAAGGGGTGGGCTTCATTTAATAATAATTAGTTTCAATTAAACGACCTGCCAACCACCCGCTGGCCGACAGAACCATGGACCCTCAACAACCTGTCACCGAAAGTGTCAATCGCGGCGAAGGCTCAGCTTCAGGTGCAAAATCGTGGCATCAATCTCTCTCACCTCGGCTCTCGGCTTGGTCGTCGGTTTGGTTCGGTTGTATCGGGTTTCCCGCCCCCCCTCTCGCTTTGCCAAAGCGGAGAAATTAATTCTGGACAGCAATCAATCTTTCCTTCAGCGGTTGGGTGGCAGTGAGTTCGGTCCGAGGTCGGATGTGAATTCGTGGAAATGGAGTTTTAAGCGAGTAACAAAAGGTGCAACTAATTGACACATCCATCCACACCAGCGCCTGCGACCCTCATGAATGATTAATTACCGTAAACAAAGGTCCTGATTGGGTCCCGGTTACATCATAGTGCGGTGGAGTTTGGTGAATATTGTTTGAAATTATTAAAATATGCTTCTAAATCCCACAAGAAACACAATAAATGTTCGTTTGCTTAGAATGTCGCCCAGGAAGGGCAGCAGCATCGGCATTGAAGCCTAAATCGGACGCATAACAAAAGAGAAACACATTTATGATGGAGTCTTACCGTTTATCCCATTTAGCAAATGTGAGCATTACCTTTTACCATTACCTTAGAAGCAACGAATCTTGGAACAAATAGTCTCCAAACTGGGGGGAAGTAGTTTAGCATTGTAAGAAACTACGAATAAGAGAGCGCGCGCGCTCGCGCCCGGCCTTACTGCACAAGATTTATGCAACGGAAAACAAAGCGTAGCCCATAGCCAACGGGAGCATAGTGTGTAAAGTTTCCTAGCAAATATATTTCTCCTTCAAGATGCAACGATGCTTCGCCAAAAAATTTATCCTCCCGCGACCAGGCGCCAGTTTCGGCCGGTACCCATAAATAATGACGAAGTCCTTCGAAGAGCCGGTTGCCCCTCGCTGAAGTATCGTCATCGTTGTCGCAGTAGCCATCGTCCGACATGTGCCACCGTTCCCATGGCAGCGCCGGTTGCTCCGACGTAATGCAACGGATTTTCAGGGAAAACCTCGAAGCGCCTCTCGTTCTAAAGGTGCCCGGATCTTTGGCATAGAATGCATCTGAACGGGGCGTACTGTAAGCCGAGGAAGCATGGAAGCGAGATGTTAAATATTTATTACTCCTCCCGGAGCACAGAGCGTACGTCCGGTGGACGTGGATTCCCAGGGGATGAATTACGTGGAATGCATGTAGATACCTCAATTTACAACCAAAATGATGTCATCAAACAAACTGAAACTGTGCACGCCGTGCCGAGATTTTGTCCCTTTCTTGGCTTTATTTCTTGATAAATTATAGATCCTGGGGAATAGAATACAATCTTGCGCTCGTTGCACCAAAATGATGCAGTTCTGCAACACAGTTCTTCAATAAACTACCGAGAATGATAACAAAACATAACTTGTCAACCTGAAAGAGATGAAGCACTAAACCACACAACAAAAAAACGGCCATTACATGACTGGGCTCTGTGGGTTTGCACTACTTATTGCTGCGTGGAAAACCTGCCTTCGACCGTGCCATTGACACTGACACGGGCGACGACACTCTGTCTGGACACCACTTTCTTCAACTCGGTGGTGGCCCACATTTTCCAGAACTGTAGACCACAACCTCCTTCCCCATCTCTTTTTACCAACACCCGCATCCGTGTGCTTCATTTTCGCTTTCCACCCGCTACGGAAGGGAAGGTTGGCCTCTGGCTGGAATGGAAGAAACTTCCGGTGAAAAAGGAGGAAGGAAAAACTCAAGAAAACCCACACCCCCCGGGCCCACCGACTTCCGGCTGCATCTGGCTTGGCAGCAGTCCAATGGCGGCGGTCCTTGATGGTCCACAAACTTTACCTTCTTCTTAAAATCCAATCGTCCACCCTAAAAGGCTTGAAACCACCAGCAAAGGCGGTTGAAGGCTTAAACTTGCATTTCTTTGGATTTCTCCCGGGTATCTTCACTTTCTAACAAACGATGGCACGGTGGTAGTAGAGATAGAGTGGATCGTCTGGTGGTGTGGTTGTCGTAAGCACACGCTCTCAATAAAACGCCACCACGCCACCGGAGGTATCGGTTCACCGTTAAGCCTAGTTGAAAAGAATTGCCAACAGCTCAGATGCAATGTTCCTTTTTGGTTTCGGCCGCTTCCACGATTTCCGCGGCCACGTGAAGCAGCTATCCGGCGAGATCCAAGACACTCCGGGGGTGGCGGTAGTCGAAGCTCTAAATTTGTGAAATATTCAGTACTTCATTCCGGCGGTTCGTGCTTAAGAAAGTTTCAACCAAATAGTGGCTCGACAGCTTCACTAAGCTGGCGTCTGCCGGGGAGTGAGATAAATGAGGGAATCCTTCAAGATTTCGCGTTCGCGAGGGAAATGCAGCTTTCATATCGTGCCACCGGACGAGAGTGGCGCATCTGAAGCAGTTGTAATAGTTGCTTCTGACGTTGCACAAGCATCATCCATCGCGAATCACTTTCGGTATTACTGACGGCGTTAAATATAAACGCGATGATATCTTGGCATACAGTGCTACAGCTCTGCTTTGCACGAACGAAACACTCTCAGCAGGGGGGCTTGATCTCTTATCAGCTGCCAGATGCTGCCTGTATACAATGGGATCGAGCGAATGGTGCCCAGCGGTCCATTTATTTCATCTCATTTCGCTTTATTTAAACGAAGGATGATTTGTTTGTGTAACTTCAGCGTGACAATGAGACAAACCTGAATCGTCTTACAAATGTAATACTCAGATAAGCTAGATCGTGGCAATGATAAGATAAAACGAAAACCGATAAGAACGCTCGAAGCGCTATCGTGCTTAACTAGAATGTGGGTCAAGTGTCTTATCAATTGGCCGGGGCTGGCGGAATTGATTACAGGCCAAGAACACTTGTCCCGGAAATAAATCCCTCCCCCAGACCATCCACAACCACTTGGCGTAAATCTAATAAGCAGCTCATCGAGAGCTTCTGCCGCTGCTACCGCTGTCCTGGCTTGTCACAATTTCCAATTTCATCTGCAAATGAGCAGGGATTGGATGGTCTACCATCCAACTGCTGTCCAACTGAAGCATCATTACGAGTTTAATGATGTTCATGGAAACGAATACCGCCGCATCTCGTGACATACCGCGATACCGGGAACGACACCACTTGGCCAATTTCCTGGTTCGATGGATAAGCCTCGTTCGCTGCCACAATTGACCATTAGCAGTGAGGTTTTGTCGTGTCGTTCGCTAATGACAAATGCAGCAACAGCGGTTCACTTTCGTTGCCTCGTTCTAAATCATTATCGGTACATCGCTTGATACCGCTTTTGCTTTGGTGCTTTGGTTTTCAATATTTTTGTTTCGTCGAGCGTCGAATCGAGATGTTACTCAGTGCCTGGGGTGGCGGTTGAAATTAGCATTCATTGCGAACATAGTTTCAAGCTACTTTATGTCGTATTCGTGTTTTTTTTTCTGCCAACAAGCATCGAGCAGGGCTCTGAAGCACCATTGTACTCCACTTCATTTTGCACTTCAATTCATCGAGCAGTTAATTAGTTCGATGAGAGCATGTTGACACTACGCATTTTGAAGGGCAGAACATTTTCCATTCAGAGGCATTAGAATGTTGGATGTTTCGAGTAGCTTTGTGTGTATGTTCATTTAATTTACACAGAGTTTACTTGAAATAGAAACGGCAAATACAGTAAAAGTGCAACTGCTGTTGACTCTTGTAATCGAGCAAAAAAGGGCCTAAAACAACTGCGCGCCACACTTCCTGTGCGATACGGAATGTATCTTGATCGTTGAACATTGAACACACCCCCGGAAAGCACCGCGCTGCTATCATGCCACCTACCATCATTGCTAAAGATAGTCTAGATGAAGGCACACAGTGTAGAGAGGTCGCACACGCTTCTGTCGCTGTTATCAGACTAATACACCTCGATGTAGCTGATTTGATCAACAGCAAACGCTATTGCTCGTCTTCTCGCGATAAGGAGCAAAACAAACCGTTGGAAATGGTTTAAAAATGGAGACCATTCGGGGTCTTCTTAACTGTTAACTACACTGCCACTTCCACTCGATTGTAAACGGTTGTATTACCCCGTCGTGTCGATAACGTGGTCCCAATCTCGGACCTGTATTGTTTTAGCATGTGCCCTAATGTGCGGCAGCAGTTGGGCTCATGACGTTCGGGACAAAGTTTGACGGTTTTTGGACTTCGCTTAAAGCGCAGTTTGTTTCGGGGGGCGAAACCTTGAGACGCTCACGTCAGTCAACGCACGAGCCACATGATGTCCTCGAAGCAGCCTAAGAGCATTAGCCCAATTCAAGGCATTGCAAAAAGCATCCACTTTCCAGAACTGATTAGACCTGTGCGCCGCACTACAGTCACTACCGGTAGTCAAGCCGCCGTCAAACCTACGTCACCATTGGCTCGCGGCCCAGCCTACTAGGTCGTGACGACAGCATTAGCGGCAAGTTGTGCCGCCGCGATATGCGTTACCATGGTTTGCGTATTTTAATGAGCATCAGCCTTTATCAGCGAGTCAGCGATCCTCTTCGGTGTCCATCACGACGGTGCCGGTGTCCGGTAGTTGGCAGCTGTCGTTGCCCGACCGTCCCTGGAGACATGGGCCTTTGCAGCAGATGACGTCTTTGATTTAAACCACTTGTTTACCGCCATTAAGTGGCTGCGGTTGATGAGCCACTAGTTGAGTTTCCTCTACTTTCAACATATGACGCACGGCTGGGCAACATTTCCCCCACTTGAAATCGATGCTCGCATCGCGATTCCTCGCGAGACATCGAGAGGCGAATGCCACGTTTCGCTCAGGGGCTTGACCAGCGATTAGGTACATTGTTGTGTGTTGGTTCTAGGAAGGCAGAATAGATGCTAATTTTGCAATCAAGGATTATCACGAAGATCGTATTACAAGATGCTGGCTCCGATGTATCACGTGAGACTCGGGTTTCAAGGGAACACGCGACCATCATTTCAATGGTTGCGATTCGATGCGATGGATGTTTTTTCAATATCGCTTCGAACAATATGAAATGATTGTAGCAATGCAGATCCGTATACCAGAAACGAAAAGCAACGAAGCCAGTTATATGCTTCGCACATTGATGAACACAACCGGGTGTCTTTGTCCCGTCGAACTACTGTACACACCACGACAACAGAGAAAAAAAAACCTCCAAGTTCTCACAAAGGTTTTTCTTCATATTTCTTGCGATCCTCGCCGGCACTTCAACACAGTTCCACCGCTGTTCGAACTCCACGCCGTTGTTCCCTTATCAAAAGACAAGAGAATAACATATTTTCCATTCGAAAGTAGTTGCGCATCCAATGCGTAAAAAAAACAAAAACACTCATCAATGAAAGTATATACACACGCACGCTCGTAGCGAAAAGGGATTTCCTTGCAAAGTACCTCTAGAGTGGGAAAAGCTATCCCGTAAGCCACCTGTAAGCTTACCGTGGCCAAAGCGGACCACCGGATTGCTCTTCGTCATCATCCGGACTGGTTGCACTTCGAGTGTGGAACCTTTTATAAAAACCTCTAAAAATGGAACTACACGTGAAACCCCGGTAAGCCACGGTTGTCGATGGTCGCGGCCATCATGAGTCAAAGCAACGAATCTGTCCACCACGCGCCACCATTGATCGCTATAGGATCGCTAGTGGCCGGATGGAGTCATAAACACCCGATCCGTTGATTATTGTTGATGTGATCTGCGGTCGGCTCTGCTCCAGCAGTGGCTCGATCGCAAATTCCGGGATCAAGTATCATCGCTGACCATCGGTGGGCCTGTCTCCCAGTCGAGTGCCAAGCCGTTGTTGCGATGCCGGAACGTGTATGATAGTGGCGGCGTTGGGGAAATTACCAACAACCCTTGTAGGTTCCGTCTCGACAGTGGACAGGGAACCACTTCGCAAAAGCCTAAACAACCCCGCGATGGCACCAACAGATAGCGGCCAGACCGCCAGACTCTGTTGATTGCTGCCAATCCTCCAATGCGTCTCTTTCTAGGAGCATCTGGAAAACAAATCGTTTGACCCGTGTAATTACATCGATGGGATCGATTGGATTTGTTTGCTCGCGTGCAACAGCGACAATAACAACCGCTCGTGGGGAGAAAGCTCTAGACTCTGTTTTGTTGAAGAAAATTTTAAAAATAGCCGCCCAACGCGAACGATTGAGTAAGCGAAAGGAGGCAAATGCTCCTTTCGACACTTTCAATAACATCATTAACCTCGACGTTTAATCGAAAGAAATCGGAATTGAATTGAAAAAAAAGGACTGTATTGGTTTCTGGAAGGATACCAAACAACAATAGCAGCAGCCGGTCATCATCAACGCCAGGTGTAAGTTTATGCTATGCCACCTGTTGATTCATGCTGCGCATGAGCAGTCGCTCGCTAATACTTCCCCAGTTTTAGCAGCCGAAAATCGGAGGCAAAACCACACTCAGTCGTTGACCGGACCGGATTCGATGCCGTGCTAGACGTCACCACACGCTCACATGACCCTATGGTACGCGTTTTCATTTTTAAAAAGGCAAAACAAAATAGAATAAATGTTATTATCGTAACGCTCGCCCAAACTCGTAA
The DNA here is from genome assembly GCF_943734745.1 of Anopheles darlingi. Lineage (NCBI taxonomy): Eukaryota > Metazoa > Arthropoda > Insecta > Diptera > Culicidae > Anopheles > Anopheles darlingi. The sequence goes on along the minus strand of NC_064874.1, from coordinate 22,924,792 downwards.
ACATTTTGCACGCACGAGCCACGCAATTGACATCATCCTTTGCATTCTGATCAACATCATCATCATCATCATCATTATCATCGAGCATAAGAGAGTGAAAACAACAGCGATCACACCACTCCTCCCAACGGGGTTCGCAAAACGCGATATTGTTCGCTTGTTGTGTGTGCTCGATTCAAATGTTCTTCTCGATCGCATCGTCGTCGTCGTTGTCGTCGTGGTCGTGGTCGTCCATCCCCCTAAAACCAACGACAACTGCCTCAGTCAGCACAAACAACAACAAACCCCCCCTTTCCACACACACTCCCGGACATTCCGAGGTGGCGCAGAATTCAAACTCATCGACCGGTAAGCCGGTGCCGCTGCCAGCGAAGCATTTGTGCGAACCTGACGACCGCACGGCTCTGGCTTGCGTCAGCCACAAGCACCAACAACAACAACGCTGCGTGGCGGTGGTGCTGGCGGGAGCGAGGTACGACCCTGAGACCGGCTGAATCGACCAATCGCGACCGCGCGCTCCGTTGACGAGACGAGCCTCCAAACGGGCCCCAAACAGGGCCCGCGTTGAATGCTGATGCCGATGCCGATGCCGCCAACCAACTTCTCATTCTCATCCCCCATCCCTATCCACGACTATCTCGCCTTCTTCGATTCGAACCCCATCGCAACGTTCGGGCTCGCTCGCTCGCTCACTCACACACTCACAAGCGACCTCAAAACACACACGCATCGCATAGCAGTCGTCGTCGTATCAGCTGTTTCGCGTGGCAGCAACCTCGCCTACTTGGACCCCGCTTCTGGTCGCTCTCGAACATGATTATCAATTTAGCGCGCCTGGCAACAGTGTCTGGTTGGGCGCTTCTGGGGTGTCCGCGATGTCCGCGCTCACGCTTCTTGTTTTCCTCGGCACAGCGAGCCGTCTTCTTGACCGTAAACGCGGGTTATCTGCGCTCCATCTCATCACACTACTCGCTCGGCGCTCCGGCCACACACTGTTTTGGTCGGTGAATCCGTCTGCCAGTGTGCGTCGTGGTCTTGGGCAATGTGGGATCGACACAGTCACCCCGAAAAACCCCATGACCGGCGTGGCCATGACTATCAAATTCGCAGCTGCAGCAAACGCGTTGTCGCGGGGTTCCGGTGATCCGGGGAAGGCTCTACAGGGGCACGTCCAATAGCTATACACCCCGGGAGGAAGAAAATTATCGATAAGAAGCTTCTACTTCCTGCCATGAACTCCATGGCACCACGGGGTGCGTAAACATATTGACAGGAGGAGAGGCCAACGATTGGCAACGGATCATCGCGAACGGTACTCGCGAGAGATCGCCGCAGCCTTGGAAGACTTATAGCATATAGAGGTGGAGTGGAGCCCTAGCTGGACCACTACCAGCGATAGTGTGTATCGCTACACTACAAATGGATGGGGAACTGGAAGAGATCAAAGTACATGTGGCACAATACTCCAGTGGCCGGTGCTGCTGCTGCTGCTACCTCTAGTGTGGGGCCACAAACTTGCTCCTCCCACCAGTCCGGACGAGCCGGTTCAATCTGGAACTGATTCACGGGTTGTACGCTTGTTGGCCGTTGCGGTTGCGGGACTTAGAACGCCGTTGAATGAAGTTAAAATCTAGAGCGCACAGACACAGACATACAACTCCGCGTGACCTTATTGTTAGGGGAAGGCTCGACTTCAAACCAGATAGATACACGGCATGATTCTTTCTCTGCAATCTGAAGTCCACTTCTGACCGTGGTAGCTGTATTGTGGTCGTTTAGGAGGCGTGAAAGCGAAAGTTATAGGACATATAGGCCTACGGAGCATACGGGTGGCCTGATGTAATTGTGGCTGCATTCTTGCATCACACACATCCCCCCGACATGCTCACGACATAGACACAGCCACAGACACTACGAGGAACAGGCAGCCCGCGTCAAGGTGATCTACGCGCCCTACCGGTTCGTCTGGTAGTGTTGTGTGGCTTGGTTAGCAGCCGTCCGTCCGTCGGTCCGTCCGACCGTTCGTCCGGTTGCGTTACGAGTTAAAAATAATAACACTACTGTGACCACTTCCCACCGGCCCAGAGGCAGAGCATTGTGTAGCGCGTAACGTGTGACCGACAAGATTAGAGTGTCCGGAGGGTTTCTGGCTTCAATAATTTGGAGGTTTGTCTCGCTGGTTGGCAGAAGAGAAGAACTGCGTTGCGAAAGTCGAAGACTGATTCAATACGATTTGAATTGATTGTACTACTACCCCAATGCTTCACTTGTTTACTGCTCAGTGGAGTATCTATGTGGAGCATTTGATAACTTCCAGGCCATTTTTAACCGATTTGTCGAGTTGTCAATACTGGCTTCCACGGTTGGCGCCCGTGCGCATCTTCTTCTGTTGTTTACCATTTTCACTCCAAACCCCCCCAGACCCAGGATCACCAGTTCCGAGTTTCAACCAATCGAACAAGAGTGGCGTGATCAGGCACAGGGTCCCCAAAACAACCTGGGACCTTCTCTTTCACTCCCGAAAGATCGCCGCCGATTTTCGTTGGCGGTTGTGGCGTTGGCTACCACAACACACATCGCAAAACTCGTCCAACCAGTTTTCCCCAGGTTTTACCGGAGGCCCCCCTCTCACAGATGCTCCAATGTCATGTTTGTTTTGATCTCACTCGCCCTGACCACGGCGACGACGACGATCGCGATGCTGAAGACAGTTTTGCGCTACGCACCGGGATGATGCACGCATGTCGGGGGCTCGTGTTCGCGTTCGCTCGTTTGCTCGCGTTCGCTGTTGCTAACCGGCGTCCTGAGCTGGCCATTTTGCTTTTATTATTCACCTTCTTTCACGACCACCCCTCTCCCCTCTGGTGCTGCTGCTGCTGGTTGGTGTATGTGTATGATCATAAACGCCACGGACCATCGGAGAGGTCTGAGTTTATGGTTCAAGCGCGAGCGCGCCGCGGCTTGGTCGCGATTGCTGCGCCCCAAAAACCCGGCCCGCGGCCCGGGCGATAAGTGAGAATCCGAAGGGAGGAATCGTTATCAACGGTTCGTAGTTGTCGAATGGGAAAAACAACACAAAAATGGGTTCAAGCCAAGTGAAGGTGGGCTCGCCTCGCCTCGCTTGCCGAAGCCGTGCCGGGGAGGAGGAGTAGTATCCGCGGAATCCCTCTACGACGGAGAAGCCACTGATTGGGTGGTGCGGTTGCGGAGCGTTTGTTTTGATTCAAGAGCGCCTTGCCCCCTTGGCTCAATCAGCCTCTTCAGTAGATGAGATTATGATGATCGTGGTACAGGGGGAATGGGGTGATGGGGAACGACCTCGCAAAGTTCAACCGAATGAATGACTTGGCTGATTCCCGAAATTTTCGCTTGGTTCCCCTTGCGCCCCGGGGGCTAATGAACAGTCCACGCTCCTGGCCTTCCTGAACTCGGCTCTGGCCGTAGGTTTACTGGCATTTGATCAACGTTCGGCCTAGTTGATAAGCCGTCATTAACGCCTCCTGCTGCTGCTGCTGTTGCTGTTCGTATCAGCCGCCGTCGTCTCGGGGCCACGGCAAGAGGTTGACTTGTCTCGTCGATTAACGCGGCTCATCCGTTAGCGGAGGGGATCGGGCGTTTGTTTTGGTCCGATCCGATGGTTCCGTGATGTCTTTCACTCGGTGTTGCCATGGGTGCGCGCGTGATGCAAACCAAACCGCGCACATACGTATGATCTAGATGGCTGCGATCCCGTTCGCGGTTACAGGTCCCAATTAGATCAAACTTCTCTGGTGGCCTCCTTGCACCAGTTTGATTGTATTGTTTTGTTGCCATCTCACCAACCAAGTAGGCTTCGTTCGCACAACCCCTTGAGCCAAATAGGGGCGGTTCTGGTCACAAAAATGAGTAGGAATGCCTCACTCACCAGGAGCCTTCTAGAATCCGAACAGCGTAAAGCAGCAGAAACTACGATGCGCGTTCCGTGGCGGTCTGCGTGGATGGAATTTTCCATGTCCACGTCGAGATCGTCCCATCCTTTTCGCTCCTTCTTTCGATCGGTCCTTGTCTTACGCACTCTGGCGAGCTACCTCTGGTTTGCACATCGCTCAGCAGATCACCAGAGAGCAGTCACCAGCCACAGTCTGTCTTTGTCTGCCTCAGCATCTTCCTAGCAGTCAATCTGCTGCTGGAGGCCCCTTTTTCGAAATCGTTCTTCGTCAACAGCCATCATCAAGTGGGCAAAATCGTGGCCAGACTCGTGGCCCGGCTCGAATGTTCGTGGCCTAAAAATAAGGGCAGATGGAAAAGTACCGAGAATGCGTACCGGGGGTTAGAATAATGTTCGAAAGGTAGAAGGTTTTGGCCCATAATACGGTTCAGGTAATGGAAGATGGGTGTGAAAGCGCAGGGTGAAAGGTAGACGCGCAATTGCTTCTGCTTCATCTTTGTCTTGAGACACTTTAGAATGTTTTGTAATGCGACAATTTGGACCTGGAAGGTACAACGTAGGTACCTAATGTATATTTTGGATTGGAACTTCATCAAGTTGATCTCGGCATCAACAACAACAGTTGACGTAATGCATGATAATGATACTATACCACTAAGCGATGTCGTTGACTTCGTATTACCTAATATTACTGTCCCTCGTCGATGAATCACACTGAATGCGCGTTGGAATTGCATCAACACCCCGAAGGTGTTGATGAAATATGATTTCATCCGGTTAATATCAAAACGATCCGGCTCAAAGCTCAAAGTTCAGCTGAACCGATCCAAACCGATCAGCTCCGATCGTAGACGCAGTGATAATGATCAGGGGAATCATCATAAAAGGCCATCCACTAACGATTGTGTTCAGCCGAGATTAGATCGATCGACCAATTTGCACTACATTAGCTCGGCGATTGGCGATCCTATTGATCGGTTGATTGATCGGTTGACCTCCGGCCCACCGACGGACGCGCAATTGCATGGGACTTTCAACCCTGCGCCCAAAAACTAGCGCCGCTCGCTTTCAACCCTTAGTGCGCAACGGCTCGCAGTTGGACCCCGGCCCTCTATCCTGTTAACTCTAGACCAGCAGCAGCAACAACTGTGGTACGCTCTAAGTTGGATTAAACTGGTTAGAACCAAATGGCGGTGGTGCGGGTGCTGAGCTGGTCTCTCTAGAATCGAGTCGCTCCACTACACGAGCGAGACAGAGCCCGTGATCGAGGCAGCGAAAGCGCGATGCCAACACAACAAAAGCGGAACGCGCGTGCATTGGTTTGAGTGGTTTTGGACCTCGGACCCGGCCCTGAGCCCTGAGCCCGGACCCGGCCGTTCCCAGCGAAAAGATGAGGCAACTTCCGGTTCAGATGGCAAAACGAAGCGAACACGAAGCGCCTTTGAAGGACACATCTTTCACGTGTTCCTTTTGGGGGCACTATATGTCCTTGCAGGTTGGTTAAGGAGTGTTTTAGACACATGAAAAGGGAATTTGAAAATATCGTAAACGTGCGAAAGAGAGAGTGAGCAGAGAAGGCCAACCTGAACGGTAATTCCTGAGCCGCCGGCAGATAGAAACAGCGAGCATCGAGCTGCGCATCGTAAGCTGCCTTCAAGGGGGAAAAGAAAAGAAGAGAGTGTTCTCGATGCGATAAGCCTTAGCCATCGAGTAGTACGCGTGACGTCACTCTTCATAACAACGCGTCATCATCATGATCGGCAGCAGCATACGCACATACCTCCAACGCGGTCCGGCGCGCCCGCCAATCAGAAGCGCCAATGATAGGGGAATGGCGTGAAGGAGTCAGCAACAGCCATGTTCGGTTCCTGCTCGCTCGCTCGTGGAGATTTGGGTTGCCACCACACCACTATCGACGAGTGCTGGTGGTGCTGGTGGTGTTGGTGGAGAGGTGTTTCTATTTTTGCCCACCACAAGTCTCGCCATCCTGTGCGCGTGCAGGCCACGGCTGCATCTTGCCATCTCGCCCTACACCTTGCTGTCTGTCTACCACTTGTGGCGACGACGGCAACGACGGCGGCGGCGGCGGCGGAGGCGGCACTGGTCGTCGTGGTCGCGGACCGACTATAAGAAGGCCCGGTTCCGTAGGTACCAGCATCAGTTCACCAGAACCAACCCAATCTACCAGAAGATGAAAACAAGCTAGTTTTCCAAAATATAAACCCTCATCCCTCGGGAGAACAGCCTTTCTACCCAAGTGCCTTCAAGTGCCATTTTGCTTTAACTGTTTTACCTTTCTTCGCGCTTTCCAAAAGCCAAACCTTCCAAGTATCTAAATCTAAAGAAGGAGAGAGAGAGAGAGAGAGAGAGAGAGCCTCGAGTCCCAGTGCTATCCAACGTTAGTCATCGTTTTTAAGTATTTTTTCGCTCGTGTTTGTGTCGTGTGAGTACCAGCCGGCTTACTACCAGCAAAATGCCTCAGCTCATCGAACAGTACACACCGTAAGTACCAGATACCCCAGATAAACCTCATTTTGTCCATTGCATCAATCCGTCTTATCATCTTGCGTTGCTGCTGCATTTGGAATGTTCGATACGGTTTTGGGTTCCGTTTTTTTTGTTTTGGAACAGTAAGAGTTGGACATAATTTGTTTGTCTGGTGTCTCTGCACATTACAGTGCACCGTGTGCTTGTGCAGCGACTGATAAGTACGAGATCTTATCAGGGATGCTCCTTCCAGTGAGATACCATCACCATCTATTGCTAGAGGCCCTTTGCCCTTTGACAGTGCAACGTCGACGACGTCGTCGTCGTCTTCGTCGCTGTCGTTGTTGTCGTCGTTGTTGTTACCCTAGGCACACCCTATACCCACTTGTCCAGGGGTAGTAGTACCCGGGAGCAGGGGGGAGTTAGACCGATTGAATCTGATAATGACACCGAGCGCGACGCTGTGCAGCCTACGTCAGCATGAGATGTTGCTTTGCCTGCCTTGCTCTCTGCTCTGCTCTGCCTTGGAATGGGCGTGCAGGCCTTCGCCGCTGATAATGATGTGCTGCCATGTATATAAGCCCTGCTACCACGCACGATCTCCTCAGTTACTCAACAACAATCGAGCCCTTTTCGAGCCTCGAGAGCTCAAGTTTTCCGAAAGTTTCCAAAGTGATACCTAAACTCCAACAAAGTGTTCTAATCGAGCCGAATTCCAAATGAGCATAGAGTGTCCCGCAGTGCGCAGTAGCCTTCGCCTTTTGCTGTCCTCATCTCATCATACTTTGTGGCCTTAACCTGCAAAAAAAAAAACCCAACATCCAATCATGGTGAAACTGTTCGCTTTGCTTAGGCTCCCGACCACCCTGGGATGCAGTCCGAAGTTGAAGACGCTACCGAAGAACCTGTACAACCATCTGCGCGGATTCCCGGTCGTCAATGGGGAGGTGACGCAGCTGTCGGACAAGGTGCGACGCTTCGTCGAGGAGTCGGCCGCCATGTGCCAACCGGACCGGATCCACATCGTGGACGGTAGCGAGAGCGAGTGCCGGACGCTGCTGCAGACGCTGCACAGCCAGGGTACGATCAAGCCGCTGCCCAAGTACGACAACTGCTGGCTCGCACGCACCAATCCGGCCGATGTGGCACGCGTCGAATCGAAGACGTTCATCTGTACCGAACGGCCGGAACAGGCGATCCCGACACCGAAGGAAGGTGTCACCGGGTCGCTGGGCAACTGGATTTCGAACACGGACTATGACCGTGCGATCATGAGCCGATTCCCGGGGTGCATGAAGGGCCGCACCATGTTTGTGGTGCCGTTCTCGATGGGCCCGATCGCGTCGCCGCTGTCGAAGATCGGCATTGAGATCACGGACTCGGCGTACGTCGTGAGCTCGATGCGCATCATGACCCGGATGGGTTCGGAGGTGCTGGACAAGCTGGCTGACAATTCGGTAAGTTTGCAACACGACACGATACGACGGAGAGTGGATGTGAGACTAACGGGGGGATTCCCTTTTTCTTCTTTCGCGGTTACAGGATTTTATCCGCTGTCTGCACTCGGTCGGTACACCGGCGAATGGAAAGATTGCTGTTCCGTCGTGGCCGTGCGATCCCGAGCGTACCATCATCCTGCACAAACCGGCCAACAACGAGATCGTCTCGTATGGTTCCGGTTACGGCGGGAACTCGCTGCTGGGCAAGAAGTGTTTCGCGTTGCGCATTGGCAGTACGATCGCCCAGCGTGAGGGATGGTTGGCGGAGCATATGCTCATCCTCGGCATCACCGATCCGAACGGTGTGAAGAAGTACATTGCGGCCGCCTTCCCGTCGGCTTGCGGCAAAACGAATCTCGCCATGATGAACCCAACGTTGCCCGGGTACAAGATCGAGTGTGTTGGTGATGATATCGCCTGGATGAAGTTCGATTCCAAGGGCCAGCTGAGGGCGATCAATCCGGAGAATGGATTCTTCGGTGTAGCACCCGGTACCTCGACCGAGACGAACCCGAACGCCATGGAGACGATCTACAAGAACACGATCTTCACGAACGTTGCCTCGACCTCGGACGGTGGCGTGTACTGGGAGGGCATGGAGAAGGAGGTACCGGCCGATGTGGAGATCACGGATTGGTTGGGCAACCCGTGGGTGCTCGGTGAATCGAAGACCCCGGCCGCTCATCCCAACTCGCGGTTCTGCGCACCGGCTGGCCAGTGCCCGATCATCGATCCGGCCTGGGAAGACTCGGAAGGTGTTCCGATTTCGGCGATTCTGTTCGGTGGCCGCCGGCCCCAGGGTGTGCCGCTGGTGTATGAAGCGAACTCGTGGGCGCACGGTGTGTTCGTGGGATCGGCCATGCGCAGCGAAAGTACGGCCGCGGCCGAACACAAGGGCAAGGTCATCATGAACGATCCGTTCGCGATGCGTCCGTTCTTTGGCTACAACTTTGGCGACTATCTGAAGCACTGGCTGAGTATGGAGCAGCGTGCGGAGGCGGCCGGTGGCCACGCACCGAAGATCTTCCACGTTAACTGGTTCCGGAAGGATGCGAATGGCAAGTTCCTGTGGCCCGGATTCGGTGAGAACTGCCGGGTGCTCGAGTGGATCCTGCACCGTATTGATGATGCCCACTGCTACCGGGATACACCGATCGGTCGGGTGCCGACCGAGGGTGCCCTCAATCTGGACGGAATCGATGGACCGGTGAACGAACGGGAGCTGTTCTCCATTCCGAAGGACTTTTGGCTGCGGGAGGTCGACGAGGTGAAGCAGTACTATGACAACCAGTTGCCGCACGATCTGCCCAAGGAGATCGCCAATGAGCTGGAGCAGCTCAAGGGCCGCCTCGAGAAGATGTAAGCAGCAGCAAAAACACCCACAAAACCAAGACAAACACTACTAGCACTGTAAGCGCGCTGTAATCCGGGGCGCGATGAGATTAGATCGCCAAGAGGGGAAGGATCGACTCGGTTTATTGACCGAGTGGGGATCGCGAACAGCGGAAGGCAACGGCGTCAGGGTCAGATCAGGGACTCCCGGAGGCAGCTAGGATGTTGTTCTAGTGTAGATAAGCGAGTTTTTTGTATTAAGCGTTGTGAGCGATCGCTATGTTTTAGACTCTAGGTTTAGGTTTACTTCCTACAGTAAGTATTGTGATAGAGAGCTCGGAGAGGTCGACAAAAAAATGCTAAACGGGACCTAAATGAAAACGGAGCCGGTGTTTTACGAAAACACCATCCGCCAAATAACTGCTAATACTGGAGCACCCTTATGTTGTAAGTGGAGACAAAGTGTACGAATGCAATAAAAAAAAAAATATCTGAAAGCTAACAACTAATGGTAACTGTTTTTGCGGTTGATGGAATTTGCTGGGGATGTTTACAGCGCCACACGACGATTCCGATTCCGATCAGCGGGCATCCTGATCGCGTGCATATCAATCCGATGGAACCGCACAATCGGTGCCAAGGTTCTCTCTGTCTTCTGTGTGTGTTTTTTTCTGCTTCGCCTTTGGCGCCTTTCAAGGCAACTTGTTTTTAAAGATAAGAATTATTTCGAGAAGTAAACAGAAGTTCGAACCACAGACGGTCGGTAAATATTATGAAAATAATATTTTGCATAAATAGCAATAACAAAAACACCGTATTTTGCTGTGTTTGCGTCTCCAATGGGATGTTACAAAACGGCAAAAACAAAGTCAAACAGAAGGAGAAGTGTTTTAAATACAACTGCAAAGGGGCCGGTCTGATCAATACCTTTAATTAGTTTTAATGGTGTCATGTTTAGTGCGAATTTTATACCTTTTCTTGCAATTATCTCTTGTATTTCAAGCCGGCAAAGGTTTATCGAATACTACTTCCCGACTGAGAATCGTGTTGATAAAATTACTATTTTCAGTGATTTCCCTTTTGTTTTTATTGTAATGCATTCAATTTATTCAGTGTGCCAGGGCCTCATTGAAGAACTTGCCAATAAAAATGGAAATTTCAAAAACATTGCAGTTATTTTGAGGGAACCGAATATTTATTCCATCTATAGGCATCGTCAGTTTGTTAAGAAGTTGGAACCTTTACGAGCGCCAGACTGATTTTTTGTTAAATTGATTAAGCAATATTGCCTGCAGAAGCGTCGATTAGATGTCAATTTTTTCTTCAATTTATTGCTTCAATAATATTAAACGTGTGTAGGCTGTTCAAAACCCAGAAGTATTTTTTCAGTTATTTATGCAAAACGGCTAATTCAAACTTCCACACAATATTCCATACAATATTGCACACAAGTTGTAAGAATCTGCAAGAAAAATATCTACATAGGCGCGATTTCAAGCAAGAGTGAGCGAACATTTCTAGCCGGCTTCAATTTAAAACTAGCTTTACCCCAAGACTTCAAACACATAATGAAACATAACGGAAAAGCAAACGGTCGATCCTCGTGGGAGCATTAGCATAATTCCCATTGCTTCATAATTCCCTTAGTTATTAATGCATTCTCATTACATTTACTCGTAAGTCGATTGTTGACCAGTGCTGTTGTAGTTGATCGAATTATTTATTGTGCAAAACGTACACTCGCGGAACACCTGGCGGGTAGACGGGTTTCAAGGACACGTTCAGGAAAACATCTGCCCCGAACGAAGGGAGCGCAAAAGCAAGGGAAGCGATTAAGGTAACGAGGACGAAAAAATGCCGCTGGCCGTCGCGGAAGGTGCCTTCTGTGAACCGTTGTCCGTCGGTGCCGCGATGGAAACGCCCGGGAAAAAGCGCAAACGAAATGCGGAAACGAATCCGTTTTTGAATTTTACCGATCAAACGTTTAGCATTCCGTCCTCGACGCCGAAACATTCGCGCCAGATCGATGGCAGCGCGTTCGAGAATCCTTCGTTCCGGGCCGGGAACAAGGAGAACTACAACATCTTTTCCGACTCCTGCATGGAGGTGAAATCGATCGCGGATCTGGCGGCCGGTAATCGGATCGGCGTGGTGGCGGCCGCTGGCGAGCTGAACCCGTTCGAAGTCGTCCGAAAGCCACCGAAAAAGAAGAAGAAAAACCACGAATCGGGACTCGAGGAGAGCTGCTTCGAGAATCCGTGCCTCAATTTGGCCGCGGCCGACAAGAAACCGGTCAATCCGTTCGAAGTGGTACGCGATGGCGAAGAATTTAAGCGACAGGAGGCGGAGGAGATGAGCCGCTGCTTCGTTAACAGCGCTCTCAACATCCGGAACGCGGACAATGCAGCACAACAACAGCAGCAACAGCACCAGCAGCAGCAGCAGCAACCGTACAATCCGTTTGAGATCGTACGCTCGAAGGAACAAGCACCAGCACCGCGGCCCCCGGAATGCCAACGGCCGGTTCCGGATCTAGCGGGCATCGAGAATCCAGCACTGGAGGTGCCGACTTATGCGATCGCCGTTCCCTTTACGCCATCGCTGAAACACCGCATCAACTTCCAGGAGTTACCGGCTGGCGCCCTCACACCATGCCATCTGATGGCAAGCATGGCCGTGTGCAGTCCCATTCATGGCCGGCAGCTTAAGGAGGTGCTGGCACTGGCGGAACAGGAAACACCGAAACGGAATGTGACGATTACGTTGTCCAAACGGCGATCGTTGTCGGTCATTAGCGAGGAGTCGGACATTGGCGAGAAGCTGGATTGCTATCAGCTCGAGCTGGAGAATAGTATGAACGAAGCGAAGGCCAAAAGACAGCAGGCGGTCGGTGAAGGAGCAGCACCACTCTTCACCTACAGTGGCACCGGCCATCGGCGTCGTTCCGTACGCCGGAGTCTGATCGATATGAAGCACATTAGCAATCTTTCGCTCAAGTTGCGCGAACTGGAGGACGAAGAGACGGATGTGCGGCGCCTGGAGGAACCGGATGAAGAGGAAGAAGATAAGGAAAACAAGCAACCGCTGGTGGTGGAAGAGAAGGAGAAGAAGCAGAAAGAAAAGGAGACTGAGGAGACACCGGACCCGGCACCGGCCACGGTCCCGACTCCGGCCAAAGAACTGAAGGAAGAAAAGACTGAAGAAACGACGGAGAACCACCAAAGCGATGAGCCAACGACGGACAGCGAGCCACCGAACGAACAACCAGACAACCAAATCACTTTCACGATTACCAAAGAGACGACGGTGCGCGAGGAGATCCGCATCGATGTGTCCAATCCGGACGTGCAGTTCGAGGAGGTGGACGACTTTGAGGATGAGGAGCAGGACGTGGAGCTGATGCACAATCCGGCACCATTCCAGCGTGCCTATCGCAAGAAGGAACCGTTGGCCGAGCAACCGCGGCCGAGCGGTGACTTCAAATGTCCGGCCAGCGTACCGGAAGGTGGAGGGAAATCGCACAAAGTGCGCGATGCAATCCGTCGGAGCTTCCGCCGGTTGATACCACGGCATCAGTCGGCGACGGTTTCGGGCGAGGAGAAACCCAACAACAAGGATGGTCACGATGATCACGAGGAAGGCCACGGACATGGCCATGGACTGATATCGAGCATCCGGCACAGTCTGCGTCGTCGGCAACCGAAAGCAGCGGCCAGTGAGCCGTCGGATGGAACGAAGAAACCGTCGGAAGCGTCCGATGAATCACCACTCGAGATGTCCATTATAGCGGAGCAACCGAGGGTCGTCTACCGTCAGCCGGCACTGAACGAGTACAAACCGATTGCGGCCAACCCGGGAGCGGTCGGTTCCACTCTGCGGAGCAGCTTGCGTCGATCGACCAAGGACATCCGCAAGCAGATGATGAAGTCGGTCTTCCGCAAGCAGACCACTTCCGGCGATCTGCTGGCAGGCGACAATGCACAGCACCGCGGCGATGGTCAGCTCGTTTGAGAGATGAACGCGAGAAGCTCTAGGAGTTAATTGTTTTAATGTTTTTTTTCCCCCAAATTCCAAATCGCATATTCCAAAAACCGGTATCAGAGGAGGCTCGATGTAGTGTTCACTATTTTATTGCCATTAAGTCGTACGTAACCAATATTATCCTATTTGCGGACACGCTGTTTTGATTTTTATTTATTATTTTTTTCACTTCATTCATATATTATTATTTTTTTAAAATCATAATAGCACCCATTGTTTGCTGTTCTGCTTCATAACTTATTACGCTAAATTATGATAAATTATATGATGCATCACTTTGTGTGGCGTACAAAGGGGCAAAGGTGGCCAGGTGCTGTGTTGCGCCCCTTAGGTGTTAAGCTTATCTTTTCGTACACATACCATGACCAGTGTTTCTTGAATAATCACGAACGAATGTTACTTACCATTGTGAACCAAATAATGCGGCTTGATTGCCTTATCTTTAATAAAGTTTTCTTGAACACAATAAGATTCTCATACAGGTTGTTTTAGTTTAAATTTGCGATTTCTTTTTGGGCACTTGTGGACATTTCGAGGATTTTTTGCCTGCATTTTGATTGTATTTATTTATTATTTTATTGCCTACATTTTCTACATCTACATTTTCTCCTAAAAACATTACAAAAAAACCCTGAAAATTACTTCCTTTGCTCCTTTTTACGCCCTTTCTTTGCTAAGAAAGCACCTATTCCGAACAGGCTTCAACGGAACCAGGCTTTACTCTCTCAAGCGTTTTGTAATGGATTTGGTTAACCGAGGGATGGGAAAGGGACTTATGGAACGCACGCACGCAGCTCATGAATAACATGGATATCACACGCATCACTTGACAATTGAGTTTTCCAAACAACTCACTTTTGAGGAAGATAATTGCATTTGAATGTAAAAAGACATCGATCGACGCTGGAATGTTCTTCTGGGGGTAGAAAGCCAGAGGGCGACAATCCCAACATCCCGATAACATTCTTCGAAAGAGAAAGAAATAGCTGAAGGGTGCCACGATAAGCCGATTTCACCGGGATACCTTTTACCTGTCGCCTCAACAATCGGTTTTCTTCTCCAGGTCGATCCGCTTTACCTTTGGTACCTCCGGTAACGTTCTCTCCGTTCAGCTTTTCTTACCTCATCTCTCGGAGCGCTGCTGCATCCGTACCGAAATCCTTCCAATCCTTCCAGCACGAGCGAACGGAATAATCCTTATGAAGAAAATGCAGCTTAGACAGCAACGTGAACGAACACATCGAACAGAAATCGCTTGGTTATCGGCACGAATACGATTTTATTTACAAATTTCTTCATGTAGTAACAAGTAAAATGCTTACAAAAAACGAGGTACAATACTAGTGAACAAAAAGTGAATCGTTTTTAGTGTAAAAAACATCAACAACTAGCTTGGCGGGAGGGGGTAAGTGAATGCCATAAGAAAGCCGCCCTGTTTCGGCCTTTGGCGGCCGGATTGCCACGGATTAGCTCTGTCTCCGTCTCTCTCGCATTTAGAGGTCTAGAATGAACCGCGCCACCCGGTTGGTGGGCGAACAGAGGGCAGAGTCTTCCGCCGAGGAAAGGGAGTACATCGAGATGGATCCGAGCGGGTTCGGTGGTCCGGTTTCGCGTTTCCTCTCCCCGGAACTGTGCAGCCGGGATCGGTGTTGTTGTTGCTGCTGCTGCAGCTGCTGTTGCTGCTGCTGATGGTGATGGTGATACCTCCGGTGCTGGTGATGGTGTCGTCGTTGCAAATGCACCTGCGGTAGTTGCTGCTACTCAATCTGCGCCTGATGCCCGGGATCGGCCTGCGGTGAGGAGGTGCTCGTCGAGGAAGACGGTACCATCGTCGGTGGTGGTGGTGGCACCGGTCCCTGGGTCCTTGCAACGCCGAGCGACGAAGTAAAGTTCATCAACGGACCGATCAACTCGATCGGCAACGGGAACACGATCGTCGAGTTCTTTTCACCCGCGATGCTACTGAGCGTCTGGAGGTAGCGGAGCTGCAGGGCGGCCGGACTCTCGCACATAATGTCGGACGCTTCCTTGAGGGCACGCGATGACTTCATCTCACCCTCGGCCGCAATCACCTTGGCGCGCGCTTCACGGGCCGCTTCCGCTTCGGCCGCCATCGAGCGTTGCAGCGAGTCCGGCAACGAAACGTCCTTACTGTGGGCAAAGCAAGAAGATAACGTGAGACCGCGACCTAAGAGGACACACTAGACACCCGGCCGAGGACTTACATCTCAACACGCTCCACCTGAACACCCCACGGATCGGTCGCCTCATCGAGCGTCACTTGCATCGAATGCGAAATCGCCTCCCGCTCGGTCAGCAGCTCCGAAAGGTTCCGGGTACCGAGCACATTCCGGAGTGTCGTGGCCGCCAGCAGCCGGGTCGAGTGGCTATAGTTGGCCACCTGTACGACGGCATTCAGTGGGTCCCGGATCCGATAGTAAACGACGGCATCGACGGACACGGTAACGGAATCGCGCGTTAGGACCTCTTGCGGGGGCACATCGAACGAAACCGTCCGCAGGTCCACCTTACAGTAGTTGTCGATGCAGGGCAGCACGAAGAAGACACCGGGACCACGGGCACCACCGGACCGGAGACGACCGAGCCGGAAGATGACGGCACGTTCGTACTCCTGCACGACCTTGAAGCACAGGAACAAGGATATCGGCAGGGTCAGGACCATCAGCACGATCGAGCAGACGGTGGCCAACACCTCCACGCATCCTATCGAATCGGCCTCGGCTGTTTGGTTTAGTAGAGGAAGGAAAGAAAGAAAGGGGAAGAAGGGAAAACCATTATTACACCAGTCGGAAGTCGTGCAGAATGTCTCTTTCTATTCTTCTTGAGCGCATCGTGAGCTCCCGTAGAAACCAGTGCGGAACGCCCCAAACCCCAAGGACAAAAAAAACAAGACATCATAGTCATCATTGTTGTGCATCAACGTGGCGCAATGCTGAAGGTGCGGGATGTGAAATTGCTTTGAAGGTTTCACCGGTATTGTCGTTAGCATCGTCATCGTCGTTTGAAGGGGTCAGGAAGAGGAAGGGAAACTCTTGGAATGTCGTGCCGTGCCGTGAGTTTCGCGAAAACAGAAACAAAAGCCAATTCTTTCGCGTTTTTTTTTTTCAATTCCATGCTGAGGTGTTTTTGTGAAGGACTGCTTGGATGATGAGGATGATGATGTGGATGTCGTGAAGCATCAGCATCGAGGGATGCCGTGGACTTGATGCTTGACGATGGCGCATTAGGTGTTTTGGATTAAAAAAAAAAGAAAAGCTAAAGATTGATGAAGATGCGTTCCACTAACATCCATCAACACCTTTAATTGCCTCTTCTAAACATGGCCGTTCATCTTCAAACACCAAACTAGCTAACGCACACACTCTTCACACACACAAAGTGATCTACTTAAACACCCAATCACTCAAAAGGCCCAGCCACTTGGAACATCCCGAAGTGTCCCGAAACGCCACTTAACTTGCAGCAGATTACCGCCGGACGCTTTCCAAGCCACCTTCATTAGCACAGCACAGCATTGATCGACTTCATTGGACTACAGCAAGTGGAACGCAGTCAAGTGGCCACCGTCACGATCGACTGCGAGCACCCACCACGACGATCCGATCCGGTCCGGTGCAGGTGGACCGGAGGAAAAAGGACAGTTTCACGGGGAGTGTATATCACGCCGTTTAAACACACACACACACACGGCCACGGCCACGGATTCTAATGAACCTTTGCTTGCTGGAGTGTTTTCACGAAAGGAAATGGTTTGTTTATGCCTTAAACACACACACACCCGCACACCCGCACACCCCGCGTGACCTTCGGTGCTCCAGTCAGCCTCTCTGAACTGCCTTCTCTCAAACAATCCACGCAACGCAGAACCGAAAATACTTCACCGGGAACGCCACGCACGGCCACGTTGATGTTGTTTTACGTTGAGTAATGGAGGACGTTAGACGGATTTTATATAGATTGCTCCACCACCACGACCACCACCATCTTTAAGGTGCTGGCTGGCGTTCGCACCACACGCGAGAGGAGCGGTTGGTGTTCCACTTAACAAATGAGATCGTTATAAATTAAAAGGTTTATGGTTGTGTCCGCCAGCCGCTCCTCCTTCCTTACTCCACACAGGCCAGTTCAGGCAGACAATCTGCTAATCCTCAAAACAAGTTCCTCAAGAGTCGCGATGCGGCCACTTGAGCCGCATCCAGTTGGATCGCATAATTAATGCGATCTTTGCGCCCGGAAAACTCCACTGGCAGTAGGCTAATGAGCACTGGTGCAGAAGTGGTGGCCACGGTGATTCCTTGAAAACCTTCTCGGAATCACAAGATCAGACAGAAGAACCCCGGAGACCGGATCAAGGAAATGGAAATACGAATTTACTTGCTTAAGCCACAGTACGACTTCATATGCACTTTGGATTTCATCGCACTCTCTCTCTATTTCTCTCTTCTTCTCTCGATTTCAGGACGATACTCTGGCAGGGCGGCTGCGGAACTAGAAGCTCTTCACTTGGCACAACATCTTTTGTCTCCTCGCGCACTCTGGTGACAACGAACGAGAAAACTCGAACCTCGAACGAACGGACCGCGACGGTCCACTACCACCGACGACCGATCTGCGACTAACGGACCGTCCACCGGTCCGTTCCTGGCCTGGTCCGTTCGCAGCGAACGCGCCAACTTCACGCAGCTCGATCATTCACTTCGCGCATCACCTCGCGAGGTACGTACGGTCCGTACGATGGAAACAAACGCGACTCTCGCGACACCGTCAGGTGTCAGGGCGTCTGTAGGATTTCCTGGGAGTTTTGTCACCGGCAAGTGACACTCCTAAAGTCCTACCCCTCCCCCAAGGCCTGGTCTCGGAATACGTACGGACATTGACGTAGCATTCGCAACCACCGGACTCGGTGCTCAGGCAATCGGTGTCCATCGCTCAGCAATCGTTGTTTTCGGACGCAGGTGTGGTGCGACCATTGCGGCGGCACGTTCCACGTCGTGTGTCACTTCGCGTCACCTTCCCTTCCCTCCTTCCTTCCCTTTTAACACGCGCGACGCGAGCACGAGACTTTTTGATTTTTGACGGAATTGAAACGATGGACCTCGAACCCTGTCCGTCCGTGACCGGTAGCGCTCGTGGTTAAGGGTGACTGTGGCGAGTACCACCGGTAAAGTGGTGCTGCTACCGGGCCACTGACCGCTGCTTTCCACACAAGAGAGAGACGAGAGAGAGAGTGAATGAGAAGAGTGCAAGCCAGGAGCATGTTCGAACGCCCACGAAACGGTGGGATGCCGCCAGGGATTCGATTTAATTCCATCCGAGCAGACAACCCGGCCAGGTTTCGGACTCGCCTGCTCGGTTTTTGCGTTTTCTTCGAGCATTTTTTTTTCCACGGAGTCAAGACGAGTGCTTCTTTAGCACCAAGTACCAAAAGCAAACGGTTCGGTGTCGAGTCGGTGAGCAAATAAATAGATCTGCCCCCCCCCCCCCCAACGGTGGGAAAGGGTGGAAGGGTGGCACGAAAAACATGAGAAAACCGTTCAACCGGGGCAGTATGCTGGTATGATGATGATGACCGTAAGAAACGTAAATCGAATCGCATCGAACCGCGGCAAAATCTATGGCGTTTGGCGTTCACCGTCTAACGGTTGGTTGGATCTGTTTTCTTACACCCGTTACAAATGGCGCTTCGATCGCAGTCCCGGTGTTCGGTGGTGGTGTGAGAGCGTGTTCCGACCAGTGACCGGTGTAACATATGGGGACATGGTGGCCACATCCGGGCGCATCCCCTTTTGTGGAATGTTCAATTCGTTGTTCCAATTCGAGAGCAATCGAGCACCATTCGAGGTTCGGTGGCGAGGTCTATCGAGCATTTTGACTGAATTGTGGTAACTGCAGCTCTTGATTATGTGTTACAATTGACCTAAACTCAAGCAATATATCTTTAAGTCCTTCTGCTTCTATACTTCTTTAAATACGTTTCTTTTTCAAGCCTGCTGCTCGAATTTTATTTTTTAATGTTCTAATGTCTGCCTAATCTCTAATGCCTCTTGTGATTAAAGTCTCTAAAAGGTTTTGAGGACTTTTATCAAACGTTGCAATCGATTGCACAACTGCATCTAACGCGTTTGGTGGATCATTATCGTTATCTACCTCCACGATTAGATAAGTAATTGAACACTTCTACCACACGTGTGGTCGTTGCATCAGATCGAGAGACCTAGACAATGGCACGACCCCAAACATGTACCGATAAGGGTGCCATACTATCATTATTGATATCAGTTTTTTTGGATGCTTTTTAAAACAATGCAGACTGGGGTTGGTTGAAATTGAGTTTCTGTTTTTTTTCATTCAATCAATTGTCTCATTCTCTTTACCGTTACTATCTTATCGCCCACAAGTGCGCGAAGTGATTTGTTTGTGTCGCAACACGCCAACCAACACCATTGCCAGGGAGCAGATTTTTAGAGGTTTTTAATGTTTTCAACTATTTTTACCCCACTCTTGATGGTGTGGCGGTGGGGAGGAGTGGTTTAGTGGTTTAACACATTACAGCTTTCACCACTTGAGACAAAAACAATTATTTTCAGCAGGATGAATGCTAAGTCCTGCGGCCAGACCAGACCAGACCACAAACCAGGCGATGCTGTCTTCATCTTCGGGAGTTCATCCATCTGCCTGCCATCGAATGCCTGTGGGCGATTATCGGTTTTCGAGAGGGAGGAAGGTGTACGGCAGATACACGATCACACGAGCATAAATCACGGGGCCGGTGACCGGCGGGCGCCGTCGTTGCTGGCGCTACGACACATGACGACGTACCGCCATTGAGCGCCATTGTTTGACATCCATTGAATCAAATCATTTCGTCGCATCCTCGTGCCGTGGGTGCGCGCGCGCGCGCGTGTGTGTGTGTGTGTGTGTGTATGGGGTGCCGAAAAATTTGTAAAAACATTCTTGGACCATGTTCTTCGAAACCGCGAACAAGACAAGAAGGGCGGGCGAGATGTTACTTTCGATTCTAAAACGTTTTCATCTCCTTCTCTCTCTGGGTCGTGGTTGTCATTTGGTGCATCCCATTAATTTGTGTAAGAAAATAGACACCACAACAAAGACGGGAAGGGATGGGTACCATAGGGAGGTGGAAGCAGCAATAAAATCGTGTTTATGGTGCCCGGTTCGGGTGTCCTATTGAATTTCCACTCCTTTTCGCCGCGTTGCGTAAGAGGCCGGCACTCAAGTCGAACGATCCGTCGCTCGTACGTGTCCAAGGACTCTAGAACCTGGTGATTGTTATGGTGGTAGCAGACAGAGAGACTTATCTCGAATCAATTGCGAACGTTCCGCTTTCATAGAGTCCACAAAATTGGGGTACAACACATCGGCCGTTGGCCGTTCGATATCGACGGCCACGAAGCTTTTGATCACGAACCGCTTGAAACGGAAATCATGGCGACATCTCACGTGTCAGCTCCACGGGCAGAACGTCACAGGACCGGACAGACTATGTCGCAAAAATCGGCCGCATCACAGGGGGTCGAGCGGGTGTTTTGTAAATTAAGAGATGCCCGGTCATTCTCTTAATTGATTGCTTGGGGCTCACGTACGCGGGATTTTCTGGGATTCCCGGAAAATCTTATCAAAAGTTGAGGTGGATTAAGTTTGACAGACGCCTCCATCCTCCGGCATGTATGACAGGACGTCCTGGCTCCTCTCCATCAGATTTTCTTTATTATTTTCTTGCATCCAGATACCATCTGTGTTCAGTGTGTACGAAACGTGGTGCTTCCTGCTGCCGTCCAACAATCGTTTGTGGCGTGAACACTGGCCTGCGTCTAGCAAATGCGTCGGATGGATGGGTTTCGCATCACGATAAAATCGGACCATCGGACCAACCATCGGACCGACCACGGTCTGATGGACCGCCGCCGACGACGCCAACTGCGACAGATGGAAGCGTTCAGATTGCGCTTTGATGACACCACGCGGTTGCCGTCATCAGACTGCTACGTTCCGTTCTGATTCTTGATCTAACTCTCCCCAAAGTTTGACCACGGAAAGTTTACGTGTGTGTGTGTGTGCAGGCGTGCGACGACAAAGAACTGACGACGACGCGGAGACGACGTGCTGATACCATATTTTTCCACTCTAGTGACCACGCCATTTGCAACGCAGCTTTGTCTCTACGACGAGAACGACGAGGACATTTCGTGGTGACAGAAGAGAAGGAAGAGAAGACGATGGAGCTGCACAAGAGGGGGAGGGAGGATGTTCAATGCCCCCGGGGGACCTTTACCACTGCAAATGCATCGACCAGAGCGATGCAAATCGCGCATTTGGTCGTCATCATCGTCGTCACTGACTTCTGTAGCCAAAATGGTTAATGTCGGAATGTCAAACCATCAAACTCGTTCGCCCGGGCACGGGAAGTGGTGAAGGTGGCCAGGGAAATGTGTGAAAATGCAACTGCAGCGAGTAGTACGTCGACTGATGATGATGATGATGATGATATTTATAAAACTGTAGTGCAAATGGGCCGTGGTTTGGGGGAACGTCAGTCATCACACCTCGCGTCCTTCGATTCGATCTATGTCGAGCGTCGAGGTCTTGTGTGTGTGTGTGTGTGTGTGTGTGTGTGTGTGTGTGTGTGTGTGTGTGTGTGTGTGTGTGTGTGTGTGTGTGTGTGTGTGTGTGTGTGTGTGTGTGTGTACGTGTATGTGTGTTGGACCATGCCCGGCCCATCGGCCCTGCCGTGAAGTGGTTAATTGGAAGCCAAGAATTTAGGAAGAACCGCTTCCTCTTTGAGGACAAAGACGCAATCAGTGGCAGTACCAGCAGCTCCTAGGCCTTGAGAGCGCTGGTTGGTTGTTGCGAGAAGCAAAGGATTACTAGATTGATCGGATATGAAGCCAGATTGTGTCACTGGCTGCGTACAGAAGAGAATAGACCCTCTGCAAGGCCTGCTTGTGTTAAGTTGCATACCAATCTATACCAATCTATTGTCCGTCCGAAGTCTTCTAACCGAAAGACACGAAGCGAACGGAGTCGAGAGATCGAGAGGCCAGATTAGATGGAATTAGTTTTGCGTTCCGTTCGGTCGTTAATCCAGAGATGGGAACGGATTAGTCGTTTTCTGGGTGATAAAGCTACATAGCTACTGCTGGCGGCCAGTCTAGTTAATCTGGCAAGACAAGATTAACCCGCTTGCCGGTCACGCTTGATTCTCAGTTTCGAAACAATGCTGTTTTAGTTTTGGTCTCCGGGGCCAGGGTGGTAAAAATTGCGAAATACTTTTCCATTCCATTTATTGAAAGTTCGCTCCAAAGGTTAACTCCTCGACGTTTATCATAAACATTTACTCTATCCAGCGTGTTTTAGTGTCCGGCAAACGCAAAACACGGCAATTGCAAACGAATAAACAACGGATGCGTGTCCTTGTCCGCCATTGTAGCATTCTTCTGGCTACAAAAAGCTGGTAAATTTCGGGACGATTTACTACGATTCCCTCGGCGACCCCGTTAAAGACAATAAATAATTCAATCGCCTCCGACGGATTACCTCACGCCCACGTTGGGTGTGTTTAGTTTTTCTCTGTCCTTCGTCCCCAGTCCTCCGTTCACCGTCCTGTGGCTTCAATAAATCATGCTGCCAGTCCCGCGGAGTAGTATAGATTGGTTTGCAACACCGGACATGGCCGTACGCTAATTTGGACGCTCCGCAACTCGCACACGTGCGGATTTTGTAAACAATGGCGCTATTCGTGGTGCCTGTTGCCGTGCTGTGCCGATTTGGGAGTAATAGTTTTTCCAAAAATCCCTCACCCCGTTCCCTCGGCACAGATCGGCTGCTTCTAAAAAGGATTCTCGACAGTTTGCACCGAACGTGACCTGAAGCGTAATGTCCATCAAGGCGTAAACCGACAACTGGTCGGCTCAGCGACGACCACGACAGCTGACTGTCTTCAGACCCCCCGAGAAGACCCAACGCGGTGCCCAAGACGTTGGACACGTTTCGTTTTGTGTGCCGGTGAATGGAAAACGAGGACTTTTCACTCAATTCCCTCAATCGCCACCCTCCTCGAAATGGTGGAAATGAGCCGGCCTGTAAATGATGTGTGTGATGGTCAGATCGACGAGAATGACGTGCGACCAGAGAGAGAGAGAGAGAGGCCATGGAGAGTGGTCCTCTTCTGACACACTTTTGAAGTCCGAAAGCATGATCACGTCCCTTCAATCGTCGGCCGCCGTCACCGCCGCCGGTGGTCCGTCGCGGTCTTTGTAACGAAATGTCTTCATCTGCATGTCTTGCAGCACATTGTTTAGAATGTGTGCCACCCCCTCGCTTGTTGTTATGCTGCGGCACCCGCTATACCGGGCGCTCAACAAGTGGCCAACGCGAGGGAAAGAGTGAAATTCATCATCAAGCTGCGGTGACGGCGGGGTGTCGGTCATTAATGCGATGATAAATGAGTGTTCGCTCGCTGACGATGACCAACGGCTGATGGGATCGGGGTAGGTAAAAAGGATCCCACCTATTTAGCCGATGATGGACGTCGTAGACGTCGTCGTCGTCGTCGTCGTCCGGTGGAGCGCCTAGCACTAGGTGGTCGAAAGAACTGAAGAGTGTAGCGACAGCATCAATATCAGGCAATTGTTGTAGATTCCGTCAAAGTAGAAGCAGATGATATGAACTGCCAGGCGAGTATTTTTTTGTGTGAGAAATTTGTACGAAATGTCATAAAAGCATCACTTCACTTTCACAGATTATGATGATTACAGACTTGGCAGGTGGGGTGTACCGTCCTTGTGTCGTGGTGTGGAATTTATGATACAACCCAGGCACGATTTATGTGGCGCGATCAACCAGCACAAGCAGCAGGACCCGTGCAAAGATGCGACGCGGGATAATGTCGTGATTTATTTGATGATTCAGCTCTCGCTCTCTAATGGTTTGCTCCATCTGTTTAGAGCTCTTCTGCAACGTTTTTTTGTTGCTTCTGCTACTTCTCAACAAAGAACCAAAGTCAAAAGAAAGAAAAAAGGGGGGGGGGGGGGGGGAAAGAGCAGAAATCATGATCATTACTCCTTCCATTTCCTCGGCGCGATGGGGTTCATTTGAATCTTATTTCTTCAAATCCGAACCCCTTTTCGTTCGTTGTGCCATCGGTTTGAATAGTCATTCACCATTCTGTGCCGCCCTGTCCTGGAAACCAGGAACGAATCTAGGGACCACCGGACAGTCCGAGAAGCCGGGTGTGTGTGTGTGTGTGTTCTTGACGTTCCTGCCATACGCAGCACATTTGCTAAATTAGTTTCCCCTTGCGCAAAGCGCATTAGTGGCGCAATGTCCTTCGTCCGCGCGATGCGAAATGCGTAGAGAGAAAGAGAATTGTTTGCGAAATGATACAGCTCCACCCAGCCTACTCCGGTCTAGCGTCCGTCATCCTTGCGTCCGTTGTGGTGAGCGCCAACCACACGTGCGCCAACCCAACAGGATAATGGCCGCCCAGCAACCCGGTAGCCGGTGCCGGTGGTTGGCCCGGTAACAGATTGGCTCGTTTACCCTTTTCTGGTCCATCTGGTCCATGTCTCGCATGCTCTCTTTGGCCATCTTTGGGATTTTACGTCGGGGAGGTCCTTCCGAATATGGTTTCCACTGGAATGCGTTCTCGTATTTCGCATTTTTCGCTCTCGTGTGCTGTCTCGTGTATGGATGAGTGTAATCATCGGATGGCGGAAATATGCAAATGGAATCCACCTCCGTCAGATCGAGACCAGGGAGACTGAGACCGGCTTGATGATTAATGCGTTCGCGGAGAACGCGGGAGGAGTCGAAGCTCCATTAGAAATGGAATCTCATCGTTTTTCCCAGTACCAGTTCCTAGACCAGAGAGGGCGCTGCATGACTGCGCTTATGGTTATACATACACTCGGCTTATGTAACCGGGGTCCAAAAAGCCCCAACATGGATTTCTGCATTTCGAGTGTATCGTTCACTTCCGGTGATGGAAAGAGAACATCACTTTGCCACTTAGCATCTATGGCCCGAGGACAAAGTGCATTAGACTTTCGGTGAAAGTAAACAATTTGCTCAATCATTTGCATTAGCGTGAGGCGTCAAACACGCGTGTGCCCGTGATCGTGTGTCCAATGAATGGCATTTCCTCCTCAATCGTTCTCGTAACGGGCATGATTGATCATAGGTTTGATATTTATTCGATTTCATCATTAGCGGCAGGGAAGAGCACAAACAGAACAGCAGAACGCAGACGCGAGAGAGTGTTTGACCTCGATGTGCCTCGAAGTGGTTGGTTTAATTTATCGAGTAACGCAACGCAACGCAACGCAACGCAACGCAACGCAACGCGGAGTTTTGTTTATGCGAACTGGGAGCACCACTGAAGCCGAGAAATGAATACCGCAAGCGGAAGATCGGCGATCGTTACGGTGGGTGATTTGACCTGGCATATTTTATCGCGCTTAATTGGTCTTAACTCAATCGAATTAACAACATTTTATGATATTCTCGGAGAAGCGTGTTAACTTCCATTGAAGCTTAAGGTTTTGCAAAGCGTGTTTTTGACTCAACTCAAACAAGATTCCACCTCTTATCAGGCAATGAGCAACTCTGTTTTAGTCACCACATTTACGCTAACAATTTACGCTAACGAGCGGTGCTTAGCCGGTACCATTTTGATTACATTTTGATTACCTTCTGCGAAGGGCAACATGTGGCCGGTACGCTTGGGTCGTTATTGCAGCTGCAATCAAAACATTTCGCAGAATGCACAGCACGACGACGACGTGCACGTCGTTTACTCACCAACCAACGACCGACTGCACGCCACAACACGTCGACACGTCTTGTTTGGCATCTGTGGCATCTGGTCAGAATCAGGGCGGAGGATGATCGTTCACAAATTATGAAAATAATATCGTTCCTCATCATGCTCGCCCGAAGGATGATCTGGTGTTGCTTGACAGGCCACCGGTTTTGTGTTTCGCCGGGTGCCCACCGAAAGGCCCGGGCGTCGATTGTTTATACATTATCCAGACATTATGACACGATATTGAGACGTTAGCGATGGAATTGGACCACCCAAGAGACTTAAGATGTTGCTAGCCCTACGATTTGAATGCACCATCAACTCGAACTCGATCTATTCGATGATGATCGAATACATCATCACCCATCAGTCATCGTTTTAATGAGCTCACTACCGACCGGTTTCAGCCCGAGTGCTCATTTCCGCTTGTGGAGCAGATAACCGGTCTTCAAACGAATTCCACCCTTTAGTGCGGGGGGATTTTTTTATAATTGCGATAGACAGCGGACGCCCACCGGGGCGTCATTGCTTTGTAAGAGGCTTATCAGCACTGATTCCGGTTCCATTCCGATCACATGATGTTGCACAACAAGAACGTTACTTACAAACCGGTTCAGTTTGAAGTGATAACGAAACTGGCATCGTGAATCGTCACGCCCTTTTTCACTAGCAGCTCCTTCAATCTCACGCACGTAACGTACTCCAGACGTGATACTTACAGCCCGATCGTTGCCTCTCATCGATCATGATCGGCCGAGAGGAGGAAGAAGGTGTATTATTCGATGTACCGGCCATTTATGATCCGCTTTGGGCGCTTTACTGGCGCACCCCTTGAACACAAACAAACGTTCACCAGCACTCTGCTAAGCGGCAGCACGATCCGGTTCGATGGAACCGTCAGTGAGTACTGACGAGCCGAGGCACCGTACGGCCTAGTACTAGGGGCCGAGAGGAGATCTAATCGAAGTCGTCGTAATGTTTGGCAATTTGGTATTTTTTCCCACCCTAGTGTTTAACATCTTCTCGCTGCAAGTGTACGGGTAGATAAGATAGTCGGTGTTATCGCGCAATAATGCACAATGCTACGGTCCATTATCAGTGAATGTTTGTAGGTATGAGTTGCGTTACCAGCGTTACTTCGCTTGACTCTAGGGAGATTATGGAGACGCCTAGGTTTGCGGCTCGCAATAACAAATGAATGAACCTTGGTTCTTGGATCTGTTCACTCAGTAGTAGCTACTAGTGAGTGGTAGAGAAGTAATCGTGCATTTTGGGAAACCCCCTTCTAAGTCCAATTGATCTTCATTACATAAATTTAACTTTCTAAATTTATTCAGGTACCATTAATGAACGGCATACCGTTCAATAAATCGTTTAAGTTTCTTTCATCTCCTTTTGAACCTTGCAAGAAGAGCAGCAGCAGAAAGCTCAACCATAATACTCTTTACCATTCGTTCCGTGTTTTACCCGAGGATTAGCAGACGCTAAGTTAAATATATTTGCTTGCAGTTGATCTTAAATCCGGTATTTGTAAAGAAAACACGAAGGGTTCAAAATGATATACAGTACTTAAACTACTAGCACTAGCCACTACTCAGTACAACCATATCACCTGTGCGAGTTTCTTAATTAACTAACTCTTAAGGAATAACTGCGACAATAGCCAGCACGCAAACAGCAATTAATCATAGCTAGACAGTTGCGGAAACAGTTACTGTGGTATCCCACAGGCAAATACTACTGCGAGCTGGCAGGTTAGAAACTGGCTGTTGCCGGTGAGTGCTTCAAACATGCTTCACAATTAATTATTTGCATCCCGCAAGGAGAACGGTTTCCAGTCTTACATCACATGCGCACAGCGTGTAAGTGACAGAGCGGCTGCTATTGGACCGCACCGCTACACCACACCGACCTCGAGTTCTTGGCAAACTCGGTCAGCTTCCCGGGAGGCGATGGAGTGTAGAGGTGTCGGCCAAACGCCCAAACTTACCGTAATATTGTGGCCGCGGGTAGGGCTGCTTTGGCGTCGTTCCGGGTGTACTCTGCGGTGAGTGCATTGGTGCTGCAAACGTATCATGTGCTGCATTAGTGTTTGGCGTACTAAAGGAGGGGAGCTGATTACTCGATTACAAGCGGCAGAATGCGAACGAAAGCGCAGAAGAAGCTTTTCAACAAAACGGCAAAAGCATGTTATCAGAAGTGTATTGGAAATCATTTTTATGTAAATGTTCTTTTAACTTTGAGTAGACCATTTACTAAAATTTAACCAAGAAAAAGCGAAATAAAACGGGCAATTGGCCTCTCTGGAACAAAAACCAATAAAAAATAGGTAAACAATCGTTTCCTGCTGGGTTTCGTGTCTTGTGATAAAGTGGCAGTCATCAGATCTCGTTGGAAAAATAATAATATCGAAGAAATGGGCGCGAAAAAAAATATAATGCTGTCAATCACCGTAAGAAAGGGCGTCATGATAATACCCTCGCTATTCAGTGATCGTGCGTGAACCCGAAAATAGAGGCAAAAGACAAAGTTGCGTGCGTGCGTGCGTGCGTGCGTGCGGGCGGGCGTAGCGAAGCCAATGAAACAACAGATTATTTATAAAATCAACCGGTGGGAGTAGAAGAATGGTGTATGTAGGGTGCTGAGGGGTGGTATTGGCGGGTGGTGGTGGTAGCTCAGCATAAACATGAGCACGGGCGTGTATGTGGTAATCCCGCTTCTGGACGAAGACGAACTCCGGGGCCCATGGACGGTTTATGATCGTGTGCCGCCTGCCGCGTGTAGAAGCAGGGCACTAGGTCTTAATTAAGTAGCCACCATGACCCGCCTGCCGGTGTGGGTGGCAATGTGTCTGATGAGCGCCAGTCATCGCGCAACACCGTATTCACGTCGATTTGTTCGTGACAGTTTACAATACGCACCAGCGCAAGTCGCTCGCAGCCAATGCCATTGTTAATCGTTTACAAATCCGCACAAAATGAGACAATTATGAAGATCTAATTATGCGAGGGAGTTTATGGGGTTGCAGTTAGCACAAGCGTTAGCGCACAAGAGTTAGCGAAACGAAGAAGAAGAACCTCTCATGCCTAAAAATAACGAACGAGTATAACTCAAGAAAGCCACAACGAACTAACGATCTCACTGTTCACGTACATTTCACTTTCCAACGCGTTTGATCCTGGTGATGTTGTTGCTGGTTCGGTGGTTGCAGTTGTTGTGATTGGGCGTGCTGCGCGAGGTACATGTTGATCACCGTTTATCGATCGTATTTCGAGTTGTTCGTAATTCGTAACAATTTTTGTTTATGTTTAATTCATTCAAATGACCATCAAGCGGATGTCAATCGTTAATCTCACTTTTCATATCTCACAGTCGATGATAACTCAAACGCTTCCTTAGATCTTATCACATTTATCACCGAGCCAAGGATTCGTATAAATTTCGTTTTAATTTCTTCACAAAAAACAGGGTGCGATACACCTTGCGATCTCTTGTGTGTGTGTCCTGCGATCACGCGCACAATTTGCGAAACACTACCACGCGTTCGACCGTTATCTTTCGGCGGCGGCTTCGATGACAGGACTGTTGTGATAGCGCACGGTACGCACGACGACCACGACGACGACGACGACGACGACGACGACGAGACGCGCTTCGCATTGTCATCGGTTTCGCGCCTTCGTACGCGTTCGTTGCCTGCGCTGTCTCGAGAATTTCCCGTGAAGACTCTCGAGGAAAAACCTCTCGAAAATCGACAGACGGTAAGCCAGGCAGCACCAGCAGCAGCTCTACCGATGTGTGTTTATATACAATACAGTGCTGTGCACAGCAATCGGCGTGAGCTCATGATGCTTTGCTTGGTAGTTGGTGCGATTAAACTACTAAGTCATTAAAATGCTATTCTTTTCCCTGATGAAATGTTTGTGCGAACTGACATTATGTGATGAGCATTAATGATAACCCACCAGAGAAGAGTCCATCACTGTAGAAGCCATCCTCTGAGATGCGACCGAACCGATGCCGAGTGAGCGGCATTCCAACGGGTTTTTGGTCGCCTAAACCACCGAGAGAAAGGAATCGTTCTGTGTGTTGTTCTCTCTCTCTCTCTCTTTTCGGCATCGGCATCGTCACCAAGCATCGTCGATGATGTTACGTCCTGTGAGTGAGTGTAACTTTTGTTTCACGCGTTTCGAGCGAATCTGGCTGTCCCCTTGAGATTCCCTCGGCCTACGGGTAGCTACGGGAGTTGAAGGGACGAGACATATTTCGAGCATTCCTATCCGAGCAGCCACCGTATCCGTTACTGGCGGAAAGTTCAGACTATCAAACTATTTTCACTTCACACTGGTACACACACGCATTCGGTGGATGGTCGATGGTCAACACAGTGGCCGGCGACCGTTGGATGATCTGTCGAGGGAATTCATTCGGCAGCATCCGCAGATGGTTTACAGTACGAAGCATAAACGTAACGTTTGTTGATTGTGGTGTCACTGATGATTATTCTCGGATGCGGTAATAGCAACGCTGATGAGCATCGAGAGAAAATATTCAGAAAATGTTTCCCTATTTATTATCCTCATAACTTATTCGTGCATTATGTATTGTAATAAAATTGATGATTAAAAATATTTATCTTAACATTTTCCAACTTCACAATGCTTCACAATGTAGCGATCAGCATAGTCCATTGTATGAGCAATGTGTCCCCAACGGCAGGCAGCAGCACTATCTTCGCTAGCCATCAGCAACGTATGCTAGAGCAACGTATGCTGTCCTCTAGTATGCATGCCTAGTCCCAGTGTGGAACAAACAAGCATCGTCTGGCGACACAACATATCGCTCCGGATTTATGGTTGACAGTGGGTGGCAGCGTTGATTCCGCGCTTTGAGTATCGCTAGTCCGGGCTATTGTGAACCCGTCGGGCTTGTATTTGGCGAGAGCAAGACCAATCCGAATCCGTTGTGCGAACGTATGACTTAATCGACTCTCGGGACCAGCGACCGGTCCGAGTATCCGAAGCACTGCGCGCGTACCAGCACCGGCGGGCAGACCAGACGATTCGCAGACAAAATGGACATACGAGAGTCATTAGGCAGGCAGTGCGAGGGTGAGTCAGCAGCAAGAGGAGCGCGGGGATTGTAGATCGTGCAGATAAATCGGAGCAGCATGATGTGTAGCAACTGTTCGCGTATCGCGGCCGCCACTCGTTGTCATAGACGCCGTGTCGAAGCTACTACCGAACTTGACACATACACAGAGCAGAGCATGTGCTAGAGGAATGTGGGGTATGCGGGAAAGATAGAGAGAAGGAGAGATATCCTTGAGAATACTACAATGAGGCGCAGCGTAAAGCGAGACCACGAGTCAAACAACGGCCGCCGCTGCTCATTCATAGTGAAGCTCATAGCAAAAGCATACCCAACATGCGAATCATCGCGTTCGAGCATTTTTTTGATCTTCTTACGTCAGCGTAAAGCGTGATTTGTATATTATTTGGATACCACCAATTGCTGTGGGGATTAAAGGAAATTTTGAAACTCAACATTGATATGTTGATGCCGTTGTTTTACAAACATTAACTCAAGCGAGACTCACTCCCTTCAAATGGTATCATATATTTGCCCAACATACAACCACAGCGCGATTGGCCCGTAATTCTTGTTTATTGTCTTCTAAATGGCCAATTCATGGGCCACGTAACGACTCCTTTCAAGTGTTTCTTTCTTTGTGGTAATCTTCCTTCGCAAGGCAACATCCTGGGCCTTGGGCGGTACTCGGTGAACGGGACGGCGCGAAGCGACATGAAGTAATTCAATTAAACATTCATCGGCCCAACCGGATGTCACAAGCACAATGTGTTAGAAGCGGTAGAGGGGCTTTCGTTTTGAAATGGTTTTGCAATGTGTAAATGTGGGACAACGGATTAAAAAGGAATAATTTACAAAGAACACGAGTTTATAGAAATACGAAGGTCATTAAAAGGGTTTTTGAGGTTTTATTTTAAAAACAACTTTCTATAACTAGCTACAAAGCCAATCTTGTAGACTGTTATTGGAAATTAAACCCAATTTGTGGATTGAGTTGTGTAACTTTTCTTGCGACAAATCAAGGCAATTACTCTAGCTTTAGTTTGGCTTAATCCACTCTCCATTTCAAAAGATACCCAACACCGGCCGCACTTCAAAGTAATTCCGAATTAGATTTTTACGGCCAGTTAAACCAGAACCTCGGTTCGAATCACATCCGAAGTCATCCGGATCAAAGTGGATGAAGCAGTGTTTAACCCAAAAAAGCCGCTCGTGGACACACGGAGATCGGGAGTTGAGGAAAAGAAAATAAAAAGCTAATACCGTTGATTTACAAACATTACTACGATTCATGCTGTCTCATGTCACGTCGCGCCTTTCTTCTCCTTCTTCAGTCCACCTTCCCTCCCCACAGACAGACCGAATGTGGACGGCTAGAGAGACACAAAAATTTCCATTTAGTTTGAACGCGAATGGGTTTTCCACGCAGTCAAAACACACACCGCAGCTCCCGTGTCCCCTTGTGCCTGTACCCGGGAACATGGACGAGTGGAGCAGAGCCAAACGCCACAAGCCAATGAGTCGTGTCGGCGTAACGACCGCACTGACATGGTGATACACCGCGTAGTAGCCGGAGTGTTACAACGAGTGGAACAGCGCGCCCGGGGGAGTGAAGAAGAAAGAAAAACATGAAATCTCGTTCCGATGCTATTCTTCGCCCCCTTTGGAAGACCACTCTCTTGTCTTGTTACTAAAGTCGCTAAAGGAATCACACACATACACACAGACACTCGATGGTGCCATCGTCAAGTGCACTTCTCGCCACAAATGCATTCGCTTTCTATCTTCAGCAAAACACTTGAATCGGGATATCCCGGTCCGGTCGTTCTGTCTGCTACGTCAGCGTTGTCTGTGGGCTCATTGTGAACCCAAAGCATGGAAAAAATGTGTCTTCCAGCACCGTAATGTGTTTCCGTTTTCCGATCGCTTTGTGGAGGTAACTACCAGCTTTGCACCAAGGGAATGGGGACTGCCAGCCAAAGTCAAGCGCAAAACAGTCGGGACCGGAAATATTAAAGAAATGGTTCTCATCGTTCTTCTCGACGGTTGTCTCGTCGAGAGTGTCTAGTGGGGGGAAAGTTATCGCTGGAAAAGTTTCGCTTATCCTTAAGCTTTATCGTCTGTTTTGCCAATAAGCCTAATTGTAATTGGTTGCTTGTTTCGCAACGCACCCCACGAGCAACAACAACTGAACTAATTGTAAGTGAAACAAGTTCCTGTAGTGAAGCACAACACCGAACCGAACGCTGCCAGTGATCGTGTCGAGATAAATGGCTTGGATTAAGACGAGGAACTTTCCCCCGGGGGGGCCGAATAGCGTTGAATGCGTCTAAATTATTGCAGATTACAGAAGTAAGTTGCTGGTAGAATCTCTGGGGCAAAAAGATGGCATTCCAGCAAGAAATGGCCGACAGACCGACCGATCAAGATTGCATTCGAGTCGATTGTGCATTTTCCTCACTGGAAGCGCGCTGGATGCTTTGCTTTCGCTTTTCCTCGCTGTAGCGAGCGTTTTCTCAAAAAGTGCTGCCTTTAAATGCAGCTGGCCGCGATGATTCGAGAAAGTGCCCCCGTCCCGGCGTAACGCCTGGTACGCCATTTGATTATGTTCATTCACTTAGTCTTGTTCCTCTCTATCTCTTTCCCTCCCCCGGGTGGCATATATTTCGGGCGGGCAAATTATGCAACAGAAAAATGCGCGCTCACAGCTCAGTTGCAAGGGGCCTGATGAAGTCGCTGATGGCCCGAACATTGGTTTCGGTGGTTGTGGTTTGGCGGACAAAATTGGTTTTGCGTTTGATTTTGTTAAAGGAAAAAAAGAAGTAAATTGTTATCTGAAAGAGTTTCTTTAACTTTAATAAAACGATGCGAGGCGGTGAGAACGTAGTATTGTTACAACCAACGAACCTTCATTTCATAAACAGCATGGAACGGACTTCGCACATCGAAGGCTGCTTTGGTAGACAATTTAATGCAAAAATGGTTTACAATAAATAACCTAGTGACCTTGAAACGGAACGACCTAGATCCCGATGCCCTCCCGGCAAAACCACGCACTAGAAGTGCCGAAATGCAAAACATTTACCATTTGCATGCATAATCGGATCCTATTCGTTGGTATTACTCGCTCGTGGCAAAGTGGAGGCTAATCTAACCAATCGCTGAACGCTGAGGAAGAAAACAGAAGTCGAAGAAGTCATGCGGAAACGAATGAAGCGCTCTCTCACTTTCTGCGTTCTATCGATTAGATACCAGAATACGAACTGATGCTGCCGGTCAGTGTTATTTGGGTCAATACCAGTGTGTGTGTGTGTCTGTATATTGTTGTGTTTGCAAAACCTTCTTGCATCAACTTCGATCGATCATGTTCACACCTCCTCTTCGGTTCTTTCCGCTCGACAGACAAACCGGTCACGCGGCGACACAAAAGCGCATAAATTGTGTCGGAAATTGACCTGCTACTATCAGTTCACCGACGATCTCGTTCGACGCTCGCTCTTCACCTTTAGTACACTTGACTGAACAGCAGCGTGACTTCAACTGCAGCTGACAGTCTCTGGTCCTGATGTCTGCTGTCTGATGATCTGATCAATCGTGGGGTGGAAAATCAGAGCAAAAGATAAATAAAATCATAAAGTGAAGTGCAAATGAAACAACGGAATCGTGCTCGCCAATCGCCAAACTCCGGAACGGTTGCATCGACCGGTAGCAACGGAATGGAACGGAACGGACCGGACCAGCGTCCACAGCATCCGGTACCGTAGACCGAGTGCCGCCACTCGAAGCCGGAAGTCTTGTGATCTTCCCGGTCTCAAACGGCTATCAATTATGGAAAAAAAAACCATCCCAACGGATGGTTTCGTGAACGGAGAAACGAAAGTGAGAAAACTTACTGACACAAATGTACAGAACCCCGATGCCACGAGAAAAATCCATCCAGGGGAGAAGCAATACAACGAAAATAAAAACCGAAGGAAAAGAAACGAACCGTTCTGATCGGAGGTGGAGAACCGGAAGTGACACCCAATAGGAATGCGAAGAAGTGTGTGCGAAAGATAACGACCGGGCACGACCTGAATGAAGGAAGACGAACAGAAAGACCACAAAACGGATGGACGCTGGAGTTGATGGAGCTCGACGTCGACCGGAGGGGGGTACGTGATACGTT
>NC_064874.1:22856902-22884402 GCF_943734745.1 Anopheles darlingi | reverse complement strand
CGATGCGAAAGGAATTTCGGCTAATGATTACTGGCACGTTGCCAGCGACACACGGAGTGAGGCAAGTTACTACTGCTGCTGCTGATGCTGCTGCTTCCCTCGAGCGAACGCCCAGGACATCATTAGACTGTAACAGTGGATTAAACGTAACCGATTTGTGGTGGTTTGCATGTTTATTCTGCCACAAAGTTTCTGTCTATTTCCGTTCTCACAGAGATTATCGTACACATTTTACACTAATTACAGTGAAGTTCACTCAAACGAGTGCAGTGGAGATCGCTTGCTAGAAATCTCGCTACTTCTTACATGCTATTTGTATAAATTATTAGAAAAACACCTGCTTGGCGTGTACTGCGGCCAATGCAGTGCAATCCTCGGGATACGTTTTGCTGGCAGCCGTGGCAACCGAAGGCGTTAAACCTTCACCGTGGCGCTATTTATAGAGTGTTTACTGTCGTTTTAACGGTCGATCGATCTATTAATTTGTCCCTTATTGACCTTCCCGCTGTGCTCCTCTGCCTGCCAGGATGATTGACGCGCGTGTTGGTCACATCGGGCGTGACCACATGGTGGCAGTGGCATGTGCGGGTCAGATTATCGGTGCCAGCATCTAAATAGAGTTCGTCCGGGGTGTTGTGTTTGGTCAAAACGGCAGCAATAAATCGATTCTCTGCCTCGCATGTTCGCGATCGGCCTGCTACGACCCGGAACTGTCCTTCGGTTGCGTGAGTCGACCGTGTTTCTTCATCTGATCCAGTACTCCGGCAAAGTTGGTCGTCTTCTTCTTGGCCGATCCTTTCGGGCCACTATTTTGACCGCGGACTCGCATCTGTGCCGGCGCGACATCGTCCATGAAATCGAATTCCTTATTTTTGGAAGACCTACAAGGAAAAGCAGAAGAAACTGTAAACTGCCTTTCGCTATAAACTGGTTAATGCAGCGATGCCTACGATTCTTTTTCCGCAGCTTCGTTCTTTTTCGGTTCGTCCTTTTTTACGGGAGACGGAGCGCGCCGGCCGGGATTTTTCCAGTTCAGCTCGAGCGTGTAACTTCCGTTTTCCATCGCGGAATAGGCGGCATCCAGTTCTTCGGGCGACGGCATCCAATCGTTGGTTTCCACACAGCTTACCGACCAGTTTTCATCCTCCGACATCGTGTGAACGTCGATTTTTTCACGAAATTTATCTAAAATCTTTAAAAAACCCAATTTTTGCGGAAAGACGCGGTTTTGTTTACGTTTTTTTGAAACAAGGCGTTCAAACCAACAGGTGGTGTCATAGAAGCTTTTGCAGGTCGCCATATTGGATGAGTTTTGACGTTCCCGGTCATCAACAAAGCAGCGTGCGTTTGAAGAAGCAGACGAAGAAGACACGGAAAAGTTTAAAGGCTTTACCAAGGTGTATTAAACGGTGCGTCCAGATGGATCGCATTTGCAACGAACAGCTCTTTTGAATACTCGAAAACTGTAAGAATCTGCACTTTGTTAACGTTTCGCGATTTTTTTATGCTTCGTTTCTTAACCGCTTTGACAGGTCACCATTTTGAATTTATTTGACATTGGTAGCAGGGCGCTTTTTATCAACAAAACCACGTGAGTTTCAAGAAGAAGAAAAAGAAGATATGGGCAAGTTTGGTGGTTTTATCAGGGAAAGTACCTGATTTCACTCTTTGTATGGCAGATCCAGAAAACTGGCCGTTTGTATGGCAGATGCAGAAAACTGCAAACCCGTCTTTGCGACCACTTGCTCACTATAGAAAGACGTTGTGAGCTCGCTCACCACTATACTGAGAAGAAGAAAAATTCAAAAGGCCACCGCATTATTGTGTTAAACACGATTAAATCGAAATCACGATAACGTTAAAATTGACCCAACCGAGATTGCGGTCGCGATAAAAATGTATAGCCGTGGCCACACGGGGCGAAAACTCTAGCGCAAACGAAAAAATTAATGCCAAAACATTTACGCTTGCCGTTTACATGCTGTCAAACGATTATAGGTCCGTGGAGCGTAAAACCTAGAGTAAAAGCTGTTTGCAAACGGAAGGGCTCGCAATATGTTCTATTTGTGGTTTACATTGATAGATAGTGATCATTGCTAGTGTGTTCAATCCTTTTCTTCCACAAAACGATTTTAATTTCCTCAACCCGGCCACGTAAACATATCGAAGCGTAAACGATTTGGCATTAATTTGTAAATTTGCGCGCAAATTTTCGCTCCGTGTGGCCACGGCTTATGGATTTTGGAATCGCGGCGCGACAATCGCACGCTCGTCTATCTGGCGCTTAATGCTCAATTTTTAGCCGTGGCCACACGGGGCGAAAATTTGCGCGCAAATTTGCACATTAATGCCAAAATGTTTTCGCTTCGTGTGGCAGGGGTAAAAACCCGAAAATTTATGCCGAAATGTCAAACGTATTGTTTTCATCTGTGTTTTGGCCGCTGAAGTTGATTTCCGAATAAATTTTGCAGTTTTTAACGATTTTGTTGCTGTTGCCGCTATATTTATATTAAAAATGCAAAAACAATACGAAAAGAACCTACATTTTCGTAAATAAAGCGTTCGATAGCGTCAAGGGTTCAGCGAAAAAGTCCGCGGACGTATAAAAATTTGACAGCGTGTAAGGGTTAAGCGAAACCGTTTTGGCATTAATTTTTTCGTTTGCGCTAGAGTTTTCGCCCCGTGTGGCCACGGCTTTTGCGTTTTAATTTTCCTCACAATTGCAGCTGTTTTGCTCAGATATTGCGTTTTTCCTCACCAACCCAAGTTTTGAAATGAGTTTGAATTTTCAACGGCTAACGGCTAATCCGCGTGCCCGAAAACGTTTGTGACTTGGTATAAATTAGCTTTTTAATACATTAATCAAAATAGATCGATGAAATATAATCCCAATTCTTGATTAAATCTTTAGCTAACCGTATAATTTGTTACCCTTAGCCCTGGACTTTTTGTTCTGGTGGCGTGCGAAATAGATTACTCGTTTATTTCTATTTTTACGACATTTTCAAACTTCTATTGAAAAATCATGTTTCTTGGAATATGGACTTGGGTTTTGTATTCCGTACCGCTCAACCAATTCCTCTATTTATTACTCTCTTTACCACCAAACAGATGCTTCCCTCCACAAGCCTCCAAGCATTACCATCGAAATACCGCGAATATCGCTCACATTCAAGGAAAAACGAAATTTTAATCATTTGAAAATATTCCACGAAAAACGGAACGCCAATCCAAACAGATATGATGACCTCCCCGCATCTCGCTCCATGCCAATCCCGCGGTAATAATGTTTCATTCGATCAGAGCAGCGGAAATTCATTAAATTGTTTAAGCTCTTCAATATGACTATGATTGGTGTTATAATCAACTTCTGATGCGGTTTAATCATGTTTCGCCCGAACCATTTGCTGGTTAACCCCCAACCTACGGTTTATGATGCACCGCGAGGATGAATTCCCTGGCAAATTGCACTACATATTATGTTATAATTAATGGCCCTCGCTGGTCGGTGTCCGTGGTGACCGGCCCGTTTTCGTAACCGGAAGGCATCGATGCAACAAACTGGACACCGATGCGGTTCCGATCCCGATACCCCCCCCATCAAAAGGACCTCCTCCTCCTTCTCCTCCTCGCTCGATCTCGCTTGACGAGAGTGTTGAGCAGATT
This sequence comes from Anopheles darlingi, assembly GCF_943734745.1. Taxonomy (NCBI): domain Eukaryota; kingdom Metazoa; phylum Arthropoda; class Insecta; order Diptera; family Culicidae; genus Anopheles; species Anopheles darlingi. The sequence continues at coordinate 22,880,736 of NC_064874.1, read as the reverse complement.
CTGCGCTTGATTGAATAACGGACACACGCACGCGCATGCACACAAACGGAAAAAAACGCTGCAACCCAAATGAAGTCCGGAGCGTGCGGGAAATAATTGATGGTCTCCGTTAAATCGATTACCGCGTGCGTGAGGGCGGTGCGGTTTGATCCTTTAAAGTGTTTCATTACCAATGCGGTGGAGTGTGCAAAATAAATATGAGGTTGCGGACCGGACCACCACGGGGACCGGCATCGGTTAAGTACGCGATCAATACGCGGAGGCTGGCCGGTTAAGTCTTCCGTTCGAATTGAAATCGAATTTATGGTTTTCCACTCTCTAGCATTAAGGATTATCGAAAACGAAGCCCCTTCTTTCCACCTCAATTCCTCCATTATCTGTTTACCATTCAAGAGATCGATTAAAGTAAACATTTTAACAACGAGCACCATTCGCTCCGACGTATTATTGTGTCCCAAGCCACAAAAACCGCATCCCTGTCATCCACGGCGCGTCGATGGTCGTTGGTGAAAGTAGCAGAAAAAACCGCAGAAAAACATTACGTTCTCGTGAAAGAGATGAAGGGGTGCGGTTCCTGGCATGATTGCTAATTGAAATGGTCGAGAAGAAGGTGACAATTGAGCGACAAGCTGGACACCGAGGCTTCTGTGGCCCCCAGGGGTGGTCGAGGAGTGAGGTGTTCGGTGTTGAACGAGCCACCAACAACCATCAATCAGCTCTAAATCATATTCACCTCCCCATCGGGTAGGGAGGAAAGTTGGATTGCAATCATCATCCCCGTGATCCAAACCCCTATTACACTTGTTCACTGAGTGGTTTGTCTCTCTCTCTCTTTCGCTCTCTCTGCCATGTTCTCGTCAACACTCGTAATGCGATGCTAATCGTGCATGGAAAATGGATTTAATTAACTACGTCCTGCTCGTCCACCCGGACCTCGGCGTCGGCATCGGCATCGGCATCGACGGTCGACGGTTTGTGCAAAATTCATAGTTCGATCTCGGTCTCGAGGGTCCATCATCACTCAAACGCACTCAAACGCCAGCACCTACGAGACCGACACCACCACAACATGGCTCACACCAGAGGGAGGCGAGGGAAAATAATTATTGTTACGCTTGCGGGAAACCATCCATCCATCCATCGATCGATCGATCAGGCACGGATCGATCCCGGTTCATGCTGGTGATGATGATGCGTTGGGAGGCTAAATGAAGGACTCTCGTGTCACCTCCAAGTGCTCGTGTGTTTTTGCCGTCACCTTCATGAACCATGGGTAGTCCCGGTGTCGTGTTGCATCCCGGTTGCAAATGCACCCCTACCTCCATTGCTTGATCGGATGATAATCAAATTAGTTTGCGAAAATTGCTTTCACTCGCATGTCGATGTCACGGCACGACGCGGTTTGCGATGTGCGGTGAACAAAGCCGTTTTAGAGGGAGAAAGATGGCCAAAATTGATCTTTGATTAGTTGTGTTACTGCTAGATTTGCACTTTATTTTCTATTTTTATTTATTTATATTTTTTTTGTTTATTCATTCATTATTTTCTTTTAAGTTTTCCTATGGTAATGCCTTTATCGGGAGGGGCTATCGTATTTTATTTATGTTTTTGTTTTTTTAAATTTTTTTATTATATTATTTTTTTAATTTTTTTTGAAATACTCTTTCATTAATATTGTGTAAACTATTTTAATCGATTAGTGGAAAATGAACAAGACGTAGTTGTTTGAAATATAACGTATTATTTTCGATGTCGGTGTCCATTGTTTTGATGCCTTTTTTTTAATATATTTGTAATATAATTATGTAAGCCCCTTTTTCAACAAACAAAATAGACAAAGGTCAACGTTTCTTATAACAAAACCACCACTTTTTCAGCCTAAATATGCTACTAAAAATCTACGATACGCTACGAAAAATTGAAAATTATTCCACTCGACCGAAATACTTCGAGATAATAATTACCTAAAAATATAATATCCAATGTTATGTCTGATATGATCTAGATTTTCCTTGCGTGGAAATGATAGTATGGCTTGGATTTTACATATTTTTATCAACTCGTGTGCTAATAATCTTGAAAAAATGTCCTTTGATTTGATATTCATAAAAAATATGATGGTTTAATAATAAAATAATTTAAAAAATGCGTCTTTTCAGCCCGAATTAACGTTAGTCCCTCGGTTAAATCTCTTGCGATGAATACCACAGGCACTGGCACAAAATCCAGCATATGAGGTGAGGGGAAACACTCAAATAAAACGAATTCTTCTCATCCCAAAATAGGACTCGCTCGCTGCTTCTGCATACCAGAATGCATGCTACCTATTTGGGGGCATCCCATTCGGCATCCCATTGCTGCAACGCGAACAAACTCATAAATTCGAAAAAGCAGCTCCTCTTCAGGTAGGGAAGAAGGAACATAAATTTTACATAAATTAATTTGCTGTTTCACCTGCGGATCACCTCACCACTACCATGTCATACCCCCCCCGGTGGCACAGTTTTATCAGTCAGTACTTTCAATTTGACTAAGGAATCGCTCGAGGGAGGTTTGAACCACGGGCATGTTCCCAACGCAACCCGATGCTTCGGTCACGTTTCGCGCCGTCCTCGTCCTCGTCCTCGGCGTCGTTGTCGTTCGCGGAAGGGATTCCATTCGCCTTGGAGCTACTTCTTTCATGTGAATACAGCCGGAATATCCATCACAACCTCCACTCCAGCAAGGGTTGGCTCACCTCACCGCTTATCAGCTACACGTGCCTCCTCCCGGCCCCCCGCTTAGACAGTCGTAATTATTAATTCGAGGCACACAAACACACAAACACACACACACTTCTAGCGGGATCCTGGATCTTTCAAGAACTGGCTCGCGGCCTTCAATTCGAAGGATGCAGCATCATAATCATTACACAATTGTTGGGAATGTTATGTTTTTCGTTGGGTTGCGTGCAACCGTGGAGGATGCAAAAGTTTTTAATTACTTTCCACCCGGGGCGCCCCCGGGAAACTTGGCAATTATCCAAAGTAAATCGCGAGCGCGAGAGTTGGAAACACGAGTTCCGAAATATGTAACCGCACGGCCACCATGGCGAATGGCTGCGTAAAACATCTTTCTGTTGCAAACTCCGAATTCGAAGATTTGTATTTTATCCGCAAAACGAAGCCGTGTTCTTGGTAACTCCTTTTTCCCGCGTGCGTGTAGTGTGTGTGTTTGTATTCTCTAGGGAGGCTTCGCACAACGCTGTAACGTTCCAATTAAATCGCAAATTACGAACAAAACACTTTTTTGCACCCAGCGACAGGGAACAGCTGTTTCTGGATTAGCAAATCTCGAAACAATCAATCGATTCCCAGTATTATGTTGAACACAACACAGAGTTGAGTTGAGTTGCTGGGTGCTCCGCGGTGAGATGCGATGAAGATCACGGCACGACCTCGATCGCAGTGCATATATGAGCTAATAGACAATATGGGGCTCGGATTGGTGTTTTTTTTCGCTGCTCTCTCGACAGCCCACTTCCAGCACTCCCACGGATCCCGCGCTCGATATGCAAAAGCCATAACGACTTTGGACGGTGTCGTGAGAACCCGGCACTCGGTGCACGTGCCACGTGTGCCAGGGCACCGATGTGCGTCATCGTGCGTACCACCTTGATCGTGTAATTATTTTATAATTGCTGTAGCTCATTTAGGTGTTGGACGAAGCACCCCTTTCGATCGCCATATGCCAAAAAAAAAGACAATGATCGCCGGTAGTCGAGCAATAATTTATTTATGAGACACTCGAACTGCATCGGTTGCATCGTGCGCGTATTGGGGTGCTATCTAATGCCCACTGGCCACTGGCGCCACCGAAAGGCTTCGATCTCGAAGTTTAATCTCGCTCGCTCGCTCGCTGCAGTCTCTATCACTGGCCATCGATATCGCTCTTGATAGATCAACCGAGCCGCGAGCTGTGCTAGCTCTAATTGTGCATCGTGCCGGTATCACTATCTTTTTGATCACGAGAATGATTAGTAAAGGCCTTCCCTAGTTGCCGGGGCGCCATTATCAAACGTTCTCATCGGATCGAATCGGAGAACGGTCGTTAGGGATTCAGATTCATAGAACTTTACGACTAAGATTTCGGAGTTCGTTTCGGAGAAGCGACCCAGTGGCCGTGGCTGCAGCTATAAAACCTCTCGAATCGCTCCAGCAACGCATCAGTGTTCATTGTGGAGCAAGCAAGTGAGTTGAAGTGATAGTGATATTGTGTCTCAAGAATCCCAGAAGTTGATCGACGTCGAGAAATGTCTGGTAGCAAGGGTAGCAAGTGGTTCGTGCTGCTGCTGGTGGCGGCTGCACTGAAGTTGGCGGAATCCCAGGACTACTGCGATCCGGAGTTGTGCGATCCAGGTGATGACCATATCGGATGTAACAATCCAGGCGGTTTCCTTAGCAACTGCGTCGATCCGAAGGTGATTCCGATGTCGGACGAGCTGAAGACGATTATACTGGATGAGCATAACAAGTACCGTAGCACGGTTGCGACCGGCGGTGTCAAGTGGCTACCGAAGGCGAGCAAAATGACGACGATGGTAAGGAGGAGGAGTAGCTGTGGTCAGCAGTGGTCCTAGTCCGGGGATTTAAATTAGGTCCCGTTTTTTTTTCGTGTCGTGTTGTTCGTTCCGTAGGTCTGGGATGATGAGCTGGCGGCCCTGGCACAGTTGAACGCTAATCGGTGCGTGCAGAAGCATGACGCTTGCCACAATACGGCCAACCATCGTTACTCGGGCCAGAACCTGAACCACATCACGACGACGGCCCCGTCGATCGACAATGTACCGCAGGTGATCAAGGATCTGATCTCGTCCTGGTGGGACGAAAAGGCTGACGTCAACAAGCGCATGGTGAAGAGCATGTACGATCCGGGCAGACAGTAAGTATCGTCGTTTGGAGCGCCACCGATCCTCGACTCTCTTCTCGATCTGACACTTGTTGTCCTCTCGATTTACAGTACCATGATCTTCCACTTTGCCGTGCTGGCTGCCGACAAGTCCAACAAGCTGGGTTGCGCCGTATCGCAGTGGAAGGACAACGGTAACCCCTACCTGTACCTGGTGTGCAACTACTCGTTCACCGATATCGTCGGTCTGCCGATGTACGCCTCCGGGGAACCGTGTTCGGCCTGTACCAAGGGTTGCAACTCGGCCTACGCCGGTCTCTGCAACCCGGAGGAACCAGTTTCGGTGCCGTACTAAGGAATGCAAGATACGGATCCGGGTAGACAAACTTCGTTCTCCGCAAATTACTTCACCTTCACCACTACGTACGTCACCTTTGGCCAGTCTTTGGCGAGTCTTTGGCCTCCCCGGGGGGAATGCCTTCTCACTCACTTGTGGTGGGAATGTCCTCGGAGAGCTCTGCTCGAGGAGAGTTGCGTCAATGTGTCCACACACACACACCAAAACAAAGCCAATGTATTCCTTTTCGTGCAAATGGAAAGTGAAATAAAAGCATTCACCATCAGCAGCAACACTGTGTTGTGGGTTCCATTTTTTTTCCGCGAGATACGAGACCGATTTTCAACGAATTATACATTCCAGGAACTGGCCCCATAGTCCCAACTGCTGCCATACCGTGCTGGCATGTCGGAAGTGAGTGTAATGAAATATCGGGTTGATTCGCTGTTCGTGTATCGATTGCAGCTGTCAAGAGGGCAAGTCTGGGTCCGTATGCGCCCGTGTGTGTGTGGACACGTAAACTCCAACGGGACGACAATACGAAGGCGTGTGTGTCTGTCCTTTACCGGTCGCCAGCTGGTTCCGATATGTTAAACCAACCCCCCCCCCCCCCTTTCCGAAACGGCGCTAAACGCGGTGTGACGTTGGTCGTTGTTGTGCCAGCTGAGACCACCGGACCAGGGGAATGTAGGCCATTTCCGTGGATGTCGCGAATTGCAAATTTCGTCGCCGACGCGCGCCCTTTCCACCAGCTCCAGTTGTTGTCGTTTGTGCAGGGTCGTCGTTCGATTTGCAACATTAGGCAAAGTCGCGAGAGTGTAATTGAATTATGGAACGTTTAATTAAAATACGCACGCACGCATGCCGGATTGTCCCGCTGGAAAAAGCCTTTCCAGCCTTTCGGCAAAAGCATTTGAATCCACGCTGGTTAGCCGAAGGCACGGCCGTGGCTGCAATTCCCATTCCCGTTTGCTCTGCATTCCAACTGACATGCTTTGCGGTGGTGGTGCTGCTGCGAGTGCTCGTTAAATTAATTTTCATACAATTTCAGGGAAACCTTGTCCTTAAAAGGGGAGATGAGGGTGGGTGCTTTCCATGCACTCCCCATGAGCTGGTTGAGGCGACAATCATTCGTTACACTGTTGGTACTAACAACGGAGTACCCGATTTCTCATCGGTAAAAAGCATTTTCATTGCCATATTTTAATGGTAACTGTGTGATGTGATCGCGAGGGTCCCTATGGGTATGGCTTTGTAATTACGGGGCATTATCGGTGGTAGTAGTTATGCGTTGACCCGAAATTTATATCAAACATGCCGAGCATGTAACTTGCTCGGAACCGTTGCTCGGAGAGAAGGGATTGTGATTTTGGGGGGATACAAGGATTGTCACATTGTTAGCGCGGTCCTAAATATTCTGCTTGACAGCGTGGGATTATTTTGGTTGGTTACAACCCTGGGATTATTTTGGTTTTTATTTGGAATTTGAAATTCATATTTGATTGCAATGTGCAGTAGGCGATGGCGATGTTGTGTGTTGTTGAAAACTGTGGATTAGAATTTCATTTGCATTTTTTACGATCCTCGGAAGTACGACTGTTATTTTGACATTTTCATTATTGTATTTTTGATGGCATTTTGAAGATAAAGAAATAATAGTTTTTGTGATTTTAATTAATAAACGAGTAAAGCATGATTATAAAAAAATACCTACTAAATTTCTCTTTAAACCTCAACGAAGGCATTTTGCAAATAAAATGTAAATACGGTGTACAAAAGTTAATAAAAACCGTTCCAATAGATCACATGCTACTATTTAGTAGAAAAAATGCAAATGCGACTGCAAACTTCAATGATGAGAGCTGCTGTAAGTTCTTTACTACACGTATTTTATCAATTAGTTGTCTCTTTATCAGTTTCAATTAAAATAATCCAAAAATGTTACATAATATTTTTCTCAGCTCAACTTCCAAGCAAAAAAGGTCAGAAAACATAATACTATGTTCCTCTTTCTGCCATCAGCATTCAACAGAACAATTATTGTACTGAAATGCTTTAAACACACGAGGAAGACCCATATGATCAATCCGATTTAAATTGAACATCACATCAAAGTATAAATCCGATTTAAAATGAACATCAAATATTAACCGCAATGTAATATAAAACGCTCAGCTAACAGACATACCATCCAGCAATTGGCATAAAAAACCGACCATCCCCGACCGATGACTCTCATTAACGATGGTTCCATCATGCGGTTCCAGGTACCCCGTTTTTGCATCCTCACCCCGTGGTGGAACAGCTTATTACCCGGTGGAGTTAATTTTTATCTCACTCGAAGCATGAAAACGCATTCAAAACTTCCCACCAAACGATCGCCTGTCGCGTACTAACAACTCATCGTGCGCTGCACTTTAATCGCTCTTTTTTTTTATTGCTCCACCAGACCAAAATGGCACCAAACATAATGGCATCCGCGAGCTAGCTCGCGAGCGAGCAAACTTTCAAATATGGTCGACCCCCCCCCCCCAGCGGGAGAAGTGACTGTGCGATATGCCGTGGTTGGTGAAAGGTTCTAGAGCCTTTGCTGCAAGAACTTTTCCAACCAAACTATTCCACTGCCACTGTAGAGGGAGTTCCCCCTTCCCCGAGGGAGACGATCCTTTTAAAGATCGCATGAACACCAGCGCATCGCCTAACGTGTCATCCTCGTCAGCGAAGATAAGTGAACGCCAACCCGTCCACTGTCGTCGTCGTCGTCGTCGTCGGAAGTGTTGGAATGCGGTGCCACAATCAAGAAAACTTTCTCCGCTAGCGACGCGTTAGTGTGAGTCACACACTGACACCGTGGAACGCCCGAATGACAATACATCCTAGCAAGCCAGCGAGCGAGCGAGTGCCGGTAACGAGGGAAATTAAAGAAGCGAAACAACCGGGAAGAAAAGAAAACGAAGAACGAATCCACCGGCGAAACCGGGCGCGGGTCGCAGTTAAGGGACATGTGGACACCTCCCGGGACACCTCCCGAGATGCACCGATGCGACCGGATACCAGATGCAAAGGACGAGAGAAAGCCAGCTGTTACTTTCGTTGATAGTGTGTTCTTCGCGGAAGAAAGACACCGAACAGAGGAAGGTCACACAGACACACACACACCAGTTCCCAGCAGTGGATCATGTGGAAAGCCATCCGTGCCATGGCAATGCAAAGCCACAAAGAACGCCAACGTGAACCAACCAACCAAGCAACGGGGTCGTCTTAACGAGTGCCGGAAGTAACGAAGGAAGGACGACGCACGCTGCTGCTGCTGCTGCTGCTACTCGGAAAAAGGACCCTCGGAATGCCATTAATGTATGCACGTATAGCCACCGCGGGTCCGCAAGCAGCTAATGATGGTACCGCGGCGCGGCCCTGGAATGTTCACTTTGGAAAAGTAGACTTTTGGGACTTTTTGGCTGAAGGAGCGAGAGAGAGAGAGATATTAACAGGATGGACCAGCTCCAGTGCACGACGGTGCAAGTATATCATCTACAACCATGGACCATGACATTGCAAAAGGAAGCATTTCCTCCGCCGGGCTCTCGGAGGGAGCTTGAGCGCTAATTTGAGGATTGGGCGTTCGTTCTGGACAAGATTTGTCGAAGCGGAACAGAAGCCATTTCCTCTTGATTCCTTTCAAGCACGATCAATGTTGAGGGTGATTTGGATCCCTCTTTTTGATTGTTAGCTCACTGAAGTTGAGTTTAGTTTTTGGACGGCAGATGAGGTAATATGGAATATAAGAAGCCGCCATCGTATGGTCTTATAAGAGCTTCTAGAAGAATGTCTTATCAGAGCAAAAATTCCTAAGCGAGAGTTCAATTGCCTAAACGATTCCAAGAACGCACGTACGTTAGGCTAAGTATCCCCCTCAACCATCGACCAGATGCTGGAATTATCTTCATTTCGACCAAAAACCACCCGGAAAGTAGTTCCGGGTTCCGGCAGGTAAGTTAATTCAATTAAACATTTACCTAACCGCCGCTAGCAGGCAGCCGGCTAGCAGTAGCGGTAGAAGCTCCGGAGCCATTTCTCCTGAAATGATCGACCGAGGCCGATGCAATTAGCACGCCCTTTCGGCACCGAACTTACCTCACTTCCCGGCGCCGAACACCTCCTTTAATGTCTTAATGAAGCGATCACTCGCGCTAAGTTTGAGTGCCCGACCGGCCTCCACGCCTTCTCCAGCGCTTATCACGTGTGGAAGTGGGATAGGGTGGCCTCTTCAATACAATACGTCGGCAGGATTATCGTTAACCTTTAGAGGTGCTAGTGTCGAAACGATGGAGTGATGGTGAGGGATGGAAACGCAAACGAAAAGAAAAGGGAATCGAGGGAAAACTGTCTTGCAAACGCACGTGGAAGACAGGTGGAGGGAGCAGGGAGACGAAGGAAAACTTTCCTTCCATTCTCGCTTTCCAACCTGTCTCCCTCTACCACAGAATACTGTTAATTAAATTCCTCTCCGCTGCTGCTGCTACTGCTGCCGGCTCTTGGTAGCTCCGTTGATCCGGTTGTATCGACGTGTTGGCGTCTCTCCTCATTTGCCTGCCATCTTGTCGCCGTATGGAGGAAAAGTTTGTCCTCAAGTTTTCCCACCTAACTGTGGAGCCTTGACGATATCCAACGGGCTAGGGACGATGGCTTCGATGATAAGAACCAGATTGCAAATTTCGGTAATGGTTAGAGGGCATCGTTATGCTATCGGCCTATGTTACCGCTTTTGCTCCCGGGGTTTCCGAGGCCGGCATTTGTGGCTGCATGTGCTGGCCTGGCTGTATTCGCAAATCGGTGATCTGTTAAATTAAATCCATAATCCGGTATCACGCCCTGCCGGAAGCGATGCAATCGGCTAGTGTCGGCTACAAGATGGACAGTACTGGGTATGTAGAGGACGAGTCACTCCGACGCTCGAGGTTGAGGTGTTCGATTCCATTCGATTCCGGCTTGGCTGACCGGAACAAGCTACACGGTTCGGTTGTTGCTACAGATGGATTTCGAAAGCAAAGTGGTCAAGGTACTATTCCTAAGTAAAACCGCTTGGTGATCAGTTGTCTTATGCAGGAGGGCGAAAATTATTTAGAAAATCGTTTGCAAACAGGACAACAACGCACCAAGTATCTAATTAAGAGTTTGGCAACTTCAATTTCCAACCTGCGTGCCACAAACGGCCACAAAAGGGAGACGAGAGACTTCACTTTAAATGTATTCCGAACAGAAAAAGTCCAACCGAAATCGATGACCATTCGTGAGTCTTTTTTACAATCAACCACTGGCTTCCCACCGGAATGGCATTTCGTAACAATTCCCTTATTCATGGGGCTCTCCAGTTCTTTTTTTTTATCAAACAGTTAGAAGGACGGATAAGGAGATGAGATGCAAATGAATGTTCCGCTGCCTCCGAAGGCCATTCGCGTGTTGCCTCCGTTTTGGGGTGGCAGGATTTTCGAACTTTTCCAATATGCCACGTGCTGATTGATGAACTAATTGGGTTCAGCTGGCCCCACAGGCAGGCTGGCCTGGGTTTAGCCACCGCCCGTGGCCTGTGGTCTGCTGTGTCTGTGTCTGTTGGCCACACAGTAATTGATCCTCATCTCGACTCGTCTCGCTCGTGGCGTTGGTTTGCAAATTAAAAAGGGAGAACGGATTCGTCGTCTGGCGCAGTAGGTGGACCGCCACCACCAACACCACCACGGAATTGGCCACAAACTAATCAATACTGGGACGAATCGTGTTGTCGCTAAGCAGGACATTACGCAAGCAGCAGGTAGTAGGTAGTCGTCTAATTGAGTAGAAGCATGCTGTGATCGAACGCATTGTTTTGACAGCTTGGCAGCAGTTTGTTTTTAAACTGTTTACCTCCGGTTAATTGTGATGTAATGTTTGTTTGAAAACACAATTAACTTCGGGTATTGTAAATCACTTTGTAAACTCCCGTTGAAAACGTGACAAACAGTAACGGTGGATATGGAAATTAAAGAACGCTTCTTTATCAATGTAGCATCTTCATCACAGTAATCTCGAATCACGCAACCAATTCGTGCATGATGGCGATGGCGGTGGTCAGGTATTAATCATCCGTCCACTCTATTGTCCCCCCATTTAACTTCCCTTACTGGCGCCAACTGCGATGATGCGATGATGAAGAAAATATTTTTTCCTCCAAATCGTCTCTGCAACGCCAGAGCCGAGACAGCTGGATCGCGGCCGAGGCTAAGGCTGAAATGTCTGAACTACATTAGGTCACGTTCATGCCGGGAAACGGGTTGATGGAGGTGGTTGAGAGGAGCATGCGAGAAGCGGATGAGGGAGGCCCAAAAATGCTGACTTCTTTCCTGATTCTCGTCTCGTTTTGTTGTTGCCGTTCCGTTGCTCACGAGACACCAGAGAGAGAGAGAGAGAGCGAGAGAGTCCTGCATTCATTTTTTTATTGCTATCTTCCCAACTCCCCCAACCACCACTCACTACTCAGCTCCGGAAAATGTCAGTCAACCCCGGTAGAATCAAACCTCCGCACTGTGGATGGTGGTGTGAGTGCGGGATTCAGTTTGTTTTGAAACAATTTCCTGGAGATCGACGGCTTCGACCGGCACCGGGTAAGACTCCACTTCCTCCTCCCCCTGGGGGGTGGTGGAATCGCTGACGTTCGATGGTTTTACTTCCCCTACCGTCACTCCCACTCCCATTCACTCACTCTCTCTCTCTCTCTCTCTCTCTCTCTCTCTCTCTCTCTCTCTCTCTCTCTCTCTCTCTCTCTCTCTCTGTGCAAGTCGAAAGATCAACAAAAAGTTGTTTTCCTTCGTGATGCCGTATTCGTATGCTGCTCACTATCGGATGCCCGAGTTGTATGCTGCCTGATTGAGAAGTAAAAACGGAGGAAATCCGTACCTCCGGACCGCTACGGGAACGGGAAGATAGATCGCAGTTCCTGGGCAGTAATGGAGCAAGTTGCGAGAGCAAACACACACACACACACACACACACACACACACACACACAACCATAAGACCCGGATACAATCCTTCAATATTCATACCAAAAACTGCATTCCACGGGGAGTGTTGCGTCGTGATGTTTTCTTTAAAACAATCCCAAGATCGTTCAAGATCATCTTCTCTTTCAAGAGCAGTCCCTCTGGCCGGAGAGCACTCACCATAAGGACCCCTAAATGGTCCCAAATGAGACGTTTTATTCTGACGATTTTTTGGTTTTTTCTTTTCTGACGACAAGGGAATTGTTGGTAGTTTGCAAAGGACTCCGTGCCGTGCCGTGCCGTGGGTTTTCGGGAGTAAATATTCGCATAGGACGCGAGGGTCCGGTCCGGCTTAATAACATTCCTTGGCGTATTTACTCTCCTTTTTGCACCATTTTCTCGCGGCACATCGGCACATTCTAGGTACCATCATTACCACTAGGAGCTCTTTCACCAGAAGTCCGACACCAACAGGCACGGAGGTGCCTCGTTTACCTCCTCATTTCTGTCCTGCGCCTTCCCCCGTACGTTTTGTAACGAGAATCCGCGACTTGTTGCCCATTCCCGGGTTTTTGCACGAAAAAAATATCATTTTTCTCTCGCCCAGCTCGTGTAGCGCTACCGTTCTACCGGTGTGTGTGTGTGTGTGTTCCCGCGCATTTCACGTACAAATTCCAAAGTTCAAAGCAAAGCCCCGGGAAGCCCATTGGTTTCCGTTTAATTTAGATCCAAGCAGCCACCAAGATCCAAGCGGCAACTTCCTCCGGAATTTCTCGCGGTGAGGATGAGAGAAAGAATGGATGTTTTGCGAGGGGGTGAGGAGAAGGGGGGGGGGGGGAAATTCTTCGAGTCTCAACGGGCAAGAGAAAGAGGTGGGGTTCTTTGGGTAAACAGCAAAGTGGCTCAATTCACCGTAATTTACTCCCGCAGATCGACAATGTATTTCGCGGGATTTCATCGCTCGCGAACCCCAGAACACACACACACAAACATGTACACACGTACACACACACACACACACACACACACACCGCTTGGGTGCGTTGTAAGGGATGTTCATGTTTTATTCACGTTCGCTCGTTATTAATTTCAGTCAAACATTTGCTTTTGTGCGCGAAAACGCGAAATTGGATTGCAGTTGGCGAGCTGTTCGCCGAACAACGGCGGCGGCGGCGGATGCGGCGACGGGTGCCCGTTTCATGGCCTGCTTCGCGGCTCGGTGGCGCGCCCTCCGAATCGGGAATCGATTTCGCCTTTCGCACGTCCGACGGACGGTTTTTGGTCGCGAAACGCGGTCGGGAGCATTGTTTTTCACGCAAAGATTTCTCGACTCGACGTTCGACTGTTGCTGCCGGCTGATGACGATGGCGCCAGGAATCGGAATGGCGTCTACAGGCGTCGGTCGGTGTTCCGGAGACCGTTCGCTAGCCGAGTTGCAGGCTACGCGCTATCGCGGTAGACGATCGAAAAAAAAAACGAAACTTAACGGAATGTCGATACCGTACCGTATCAGCCGGCTTAATTTACGATTATTTAGCGAGGTCGCGCTTTGAAGGTACAAATCACATTTCTTAAAATGGTGTGTGTGTGTGTGCGTTCGTGTTCGTGTTCTTTGGCCAATGGTGCGCACTTTCTTTGATTGCACCCTCGATGTGGCGCCAAGGATTGGATTAGATTATCCTTTTGTGTGGAGGTGGAGATGATTACGTTTCAGAGAGCGCGAAAAAGCGAGAGAGAGAGAGAGAGAGAGAGAGATAGAGAGAGAGAGAGAGAGAGAGAGAGAGAGAGAGAGAGAGAGAGAGAGAGAGAGAGAAGCATGAAAACCGATCAATACCCAGCAGTAGATTGGTTGCTGTTGGTGCGGAGAAGAAGGTGATCCTTGGGAGCAGCAAATGGGATGCATTTGAGGGTGGTTTTTGGGGAGTAGCTGAGGCGAAACTTGATCACTTTCTCCTTGAGGTCCTTGAGACCGACCGCCTAAAAGCATCGCTTAGGAAGGGACGCATCGGATGTCCGCATTTTTTAGATTTTATTTCGAATAAAAAAAAAAAACAGAAACTGAAGCAAAAGAAGGTGAAGAAGGCTCACACACACACACGCGGCCAGGGGAACGTGAGGCCGATCATGATGCTAAGCGCCAGATGAAGCGTCTCGTTTCCGGCCAAAAGGCAATGTTGTTGGTGAACCAGAACCACGGATCACGGAACCACGGGTTGCAATAGGGAATGGCGAGGATAATAAACAAGAAGACCTCCTAGCTCGTTCCTGGCGCTCATTTTCCACTTGTACACCCCCTCGTGAGCACCACTCCCCTCCCTCTCTCACGAAGGCAAATAAGATGTTTGCGGGCCGACGGATCGAAGACTCTACGCGCCTTGGCTGTTGCCTGTTGGCTTCAGTGCGCGCCTCAACTTCGCCGCGTACTGGGATGGAAAATTGATGAATCATAAATCAGACAAACCAGAGTAACGCGAGCACGGCATTGCGGGCGTCGGTGTTGCGGGCACCGAGTATCGTAAAAAAAAAAACCTCTCGAATCCTGCGTACCGAGGAACCGAGACCAGCGGCCTCCCACCAGTGTCTCGGCTCAATGAATGTCTTCTTCCCTCCCTCTCCCGGTGCGTAGTACGGAGCGGTTCTGTCCATACCGATGCAAAAGGCCCGTATCCGTGGCGGGCGGGCGGGCGGGCGAGCGGGCAGATTGTTTTTTTATGCTTCGTAGGAAATCCAAGATTTAGTCCTCCTTCGGGATGGTGGCCTGGCACGCCGAGGAGATGGTAAAGTTCTCGAAAACATCGTCGTCGTCGTCGTTGGTGGCGGTGGCGTCTTCGACGGGGTTGTGGAAAGTGGAAAACACTTGAGATAAATTTGTAGCCCTGGCCCCGCACTCCGTAACCTAACCGGCGTAAAGTAGAACCTTCCTACCGGTCGTTCTGGCTCCCTCGTCTCGTCGTTCCGCGGCCTCGCGGAGAGTTTTTAAACCTCGCCCGCGGTTCGTGTGAGGCGCAGGCGTGGCAGACGTACGTGGTGGGAATGCGTGAGTTTATTTGAAGAACATTGTTTACAACCATCATCATCATCATCATCCACCTTCCAGGGTGGATGAAAGGAAATCCTTCTTTGAAAGAGCGAAAAAGAGAGATAGACTGATGCAAGAAGAAGAATGTAAGGTCAAAAGCAGCAAGAAGGAAGCTAAGAAGATCACCATCATCATCATCATCATCGAGAGGATGCACTTGAGAAGCAGCCTTCCTGTCACTCAATGAAGTCCTTCAGACCGACCCGAAGAAGCATTAAGATGATGGCGACAATAATCGATCGAAACGTAACAGCCCAAAGCGACAGCCAGGTCATACTGGTACCGTAAGTACGCACGCACAAACACACATTTACACACAAATAATTGTCAAGCGTTTTATTGATTTTCCGATTTCCAGCGCGCTTCAGATTAGCACCGAGCGTGCGTCCAAGGACTACTCGATTATAAGGAGGGAACGGCAGACACGAACAGTATTTACAGCATTAGCGCTCGCCGATGTTTGTGAAATCAATTCGCAATCAATTCGATTTCATTAGCGCGCAAACTTTGCTGATTTACCGTTGAAATGAGGCCCCGGCGACCGACCGACCGACCGACCGACCGAGAACGTGTCCAGGGCCTTCGTACAGCATCGAAGGATATGCTCGGAATATATGTGTGTGTACGGGATTATGTTTCGATTTTCTAAATTAATTTGAAATTCCACAAAATGATCCAGTGGCAGGTGGGGCCGGGGAGGTGTAGGGATGATGTAGGGCTTCCACCTACTGCATAAGGTGATCACGAGCGTGTGGGGTGCGCCTTGTCCCTCTTCCGGGAATGTTACTGGAAGGTGTCGGAGACGAAAAAGACGCTTTTGCTACTGATGGCCCGTAAGCGAAGGGGGTAAGTGCTATTTGCCAAGTGATAACCTATAATGACAATCTAATGGCACATCTCTAGACCCCCGTTTTCCAACAAATTGAGACGAGGAAGAGAGGTAGAGAGTGAGACGCACGACGACCCAGGGTACAGTAGCACGACTAACGAGCATTTAGCTATCGATTTTATTGTTGGAAGATCGAACCGCCGGATTGAACCTCGGATCCTTCCTCTTCCTTTACTTGCTGCTTGCGGATTGAATTGCACCCGATGTGTATGTGTGTGCGTGCGTGCGTGTGTGTCTGGGTGTGTCGATGAATTCCTGGGAAATGTTCAAACCATTTTCCAGCCGGGCTGAGCAAAGGCTTTGCACCGGAAGGGCAAAATGCAAATGGCAACTTATGGGTTGTGGGATACGGGTTCAAACCTCCCACCACCCCGTTGGTGACCGAAACGTGATCACTTGCTTGCGGGAATGGGACCTTCACTCAAAGGGGACCTAATGCTACTGCTGCTACTGCTCCTGCTGCTGTGGTTGGGTCCGGGTTTGTACAGAGTGTGTGTACACAGCGTCGGTTTGGTGGCTAAAAGCATTTTATTACTCCCGGCGCCAAGGGAGCATCTCTATTTTTGGGGCCTTGGTTTAGCCTTGAGGTCCCCCTCCCCCCTTTCTCTCTTTTCTCGCACAATGAGCCTCCGAACAACCGATCCGTTCCGATCAGCTGCCAAAGTCGCTCTGCTGTGGGGGGGGAGGTCAGAGTCGATAAAATAAGATTGGGTCACGCCCTGATGTTCCTGCTGTGCTTTTGGCTTGGAAGGATTTTGATTCTACGCGATCTACGAACGGACACATCACGAGGCGAAGGTGCGAAAGGTTAAGCCATAATGCAAATTGCAATTTCTAAAGCATGACCTCAGCACCTTCCACCTTCCATTCATTATCCTGCTTCTGTTCTGCTTCACCGCTTGCTAGATTAAGACACGGCACACGTCAAATATGATTATAAATGGAATAATTAATGTTGCCTAACCATCATGGCAGCCCATGGCGATTGCCGAAGTCGTGGCTTGAGCTATTCCGCCGGAAGCGCCCGAAGTTTGATGAAAAGAATATAAAACTTGGTTTCAAAAACAACAAAAAACCTCCTCACAATGATGTACAGAGCATAAAGAGAGTGGAGTGGACTTGCGCGGACAATGAGCACATTTTTCGGGCTCCCTACCTCACTGCCTTGGAACCTCTCAAGTGTCTCTCGGTGCCTCCGGTGGTGGAGATTGATTGATGACTGAAAATAGGGAAAGTTACTCGGAGCGAGTCCACTATCCATCCAGCGTTACACGTTACATCCGCGAAAGTTTCCGCCCCTTTTTCTTCTCCAGTAGTTTGTCTGCAGTCCGGTCCGGCCACACTAAAACTATGAAAAGCGGAATTATAATCCGCTCGGAGCGACATCGCAGCGCCGGTAGTAGTGGTCCTGGCGCTTTTAGTCTCGCTCTCGGTTGGACCGCACCCCCGGGGGGAGACTCTTTCTTCAAAATAGAGATCCATCAGCGCTTTCATTAGCCGAGTAGAAGCAACGGAGCTGCTGATGGTTGGTGCTCTCCCCGGGGACCGAGGATTACCGGGAAAAACAAAATTAATCATAATAAACGTTGAACGGATAATGCAATACGAAGGAGGAGGACGAGAAGAAGGTGATTCTATGCGATGAGTCCAGCTAACAATAGTATGGCCTGGTTGCTGCTACTACTTGGCCGTCGCCGAAGATCGAGTAATCCATTTTCAATCCCGAAACTATATCGCTATTCCCGAAGGAACAATAACATCGCCGCCCAGTTTCAGTTTCAGTCGCGGAAATTACGAAATTAGTCAGTTGAAATGTGAAACCAGCGGCCGGGTGCCACAGACCACCGGACAAATTAAAGCGGCCATCAGACCCGCGGAACGCGGTGAGCTTTCCGCGAAACTTTTATCGTGCCTTTCGTGCCACGATGCATTCACGGAATGTTACACGAAAACACTTTGGACGACGCCCACCGATCCTTTGAAGCGTACCCCAAAAACATGTTCCACCAACCACCATCAGCACCACGGTCAGTAGTTGTGGCCAGTCGGTCGGTCGGACGGTCGGTCGGTTGGCCGACGGTTTGTTGTTATTGTGTTGTTTGGTTTTTGTGTGTTTTTGCCTTTCCGTGAAATTAGCTCAATGCGCCCTGCTTTCCGCCATGCTTGTGCCCTGCTTTTGGTTCCGTGGAAGCTGGGAACGAGGGGTCAACGGAGATGGTGGCCAATGCTGAGACCGGACCGGACCAGCTTCGTGCTCGGGCATGTCGTGTGGCGTGCTGGCGCGATGATGCTGGTCGTGGCAGATGAAGGACCATCGGAGTGACGTGTGGCCGCAGTACTGCCGCCACACTGGAAGCCATAAATTACCCTCCCCCTACCCTCCTCCTCCACCGTCGCCTTTTTTCCGGAATCGAAACCTGAAAGGGCGATGGCGAATGGAACAAAAATCCGTTCCCATCACCATCCAACATGATCAACATGATCGTGATGATGAAGCCTCGAGGCTCGAGCCGCTCCGTCCTCGAACAGAAAATGGGGGAAAAATGGTTGGCGATGGAGGTTTTTGAAGTTGGCGAAAACCTTTTGCTCCTCCTGCTAGCTGCTCACCGGCAGCCGCCATCGCCGCCAACCATGATAAATGGCTGCTATCCGGCTACTAGGAGTTGGCAAACGTTGGTAAGTGGATGCGCATCATGCGAGTCGATTTGCCGTCATGCCCGTACCCGAGATCGAAGACGCCCGTGCGTCCCGAGGTATCATTTCCGCTCGATGTTTACGGCATCTTGCTTTGGGTTTTCCCCCGGTAGGTCCCTTAGGATCCTTAGGGTATCGCTTTCTTTGCTCTCTCTCTCTCTCTCTCTCTCTCTCTCTCTGTCTCTCTCTCTCTCTCTCTTCCTGCTCATGCTAGTTGCTGTAAACATTGCCGCTCGGTGTTGCTACAGCTGCTGATGATGCAGTTCGCCTCGAAGCGAATCGCTGGTTGGCTTGGTTGGTTCGGTTGGTTGAATGCAGGCAACATGATGCTTGTTGCTTGTGACCTACAGGGAAGAGTTTACCACGGGGAGGGGGGGCAGACTGACACTGTTACGCCGTAAAACTGACGGCAACTGATCGGCATCAGCAAAACAAATTCAATCAAGCATCATAAACACAACCAACCATCACACAAACTAAATCACTGACAAAGGGGGGAACCAAAACTGATTTATGCTTGATCGAGGGGCGGAAAAGAGGACAGGGAGTTGAAAATATCAAATTTCGGTTCATGTTTTCGTCCTTCGCTGCGCGATGCTTGTCGGTGCCGGGTTCCCAGACTATTTTTTATCCTTTCCAGTCATCACATTTTGTTAAAATAATAGACTGAACTTGGTTAGATTGGCTTTGAAAACCGATTGTCTCACAGCACGGTGAGGTCGGGGTTTTGTGAGATGCCTGAAGAACTAAAGGACACGCACTAGATCATATCGTGTGATCGTATTTCCGCCATTACGAGATATGGGACGACATCGCTGCTTGTTGAAGCGAAAAGCAGAGAACGAAGAGACGAAGAATGATGATCAAACTGTTCCCACAACATGAGACGAGATTGCGTCCGATTGTTTTCGATGCTCGCTCAACATTCGGTCATCATCATCAGTCAGTCGGAGTGGCGAATGAAATCGATTTCCCACAAGTGAAACCACACATTTACTCTTTCTAAAGTAGAGTATGACCTTTATAAATTGTTCGATTTAGCATCAAAGCATTTACAACATTTGAAAAAAAAAAACACTTTAGTAAATGGCAGCGTGTCACATTCGATCAGTTGATTGACATGTCGCAGAATCAATGCAAAACGGAAAACAGCAAATTAAGTGCTTGATGGCGGGATGGCGGATTCCACGAGCTGATCAAAGGAAGCTGTTGTGTTTGTTGAACTCAAACTGCCATGCATGACAACCGTTGACGTAATCGTTTGCAGTTGGCGTTTGGACTCGTGACGTGATCTCAAACGTACGGAGAGGAAACGGAAATTGCATTTTTTGTCGAAACTCAATTAATTTAATATTTTCATTCATTTCTGTCACGCATCCGGTGCAAACATCGGTTCAATTAAATACTTCTCATATTTACTTTTGGCACACAGTGCAGCAACAAGCGCTGGTTATAACGGGTTGTGCTTCTGGCATGCAGTCTCATTTCGTCACCATTACGGATTTTAATTTTACTTTTTCTTTTAAATAACCATCTACGCAGCACATTGCGAGAAAATTTTGTATTCCTTCCTTTGCTGAAGATGTTTCTTTTCAAAATATGTAGCACCACAAAACGTCAAACGTGTAACAATGACCTTGCGTCGATTCCGGCATCCCCCCAGGGGAATCGGGTCCAGGAGGAACTGCTCTTTCCCTTTCCTGCTCCCTTCCCATTGCTCTCTTCGCCCCCCAAGGCGCATTGGAATCAGAATTTTCTTTGGTGAAGCCTCTCGAGTTTTTTTTTCCTTTCCTGTCCGGACGCGCTGCTTGCCATTTGCTGGCATCCATCGAACGGATGCTTTTCCTCCGGAGGGATTTTGATAAATTTGCATTATTCATATCGGAACAGGCAGGACAGCCAGCCCAGCCAGGCCAGACCAGGCCAGGCCAGGCCAGCCAGAAGCGTGATGCCAAAGCCTCGACGGCAACGAGGCGACACACGAACGAACGAAGCAGAAGAACTGATGACGGTCAAGGTGGTCGAAGAGGCTCGAAGGGAGGGGCGACGTCAACCAGGGACAGAGTCCGAGATAAAATACGAAGCCTCAGGATAGACAGCTACGCGGTTCCGCAGAAGCAGCAGCAGAAGCAACGAAGCCGCAAAGGAAAAGTAATAGAACGAACAGATCGAAGCAGAAAGCGAAGGCAGGAATGGGATCCAACATTTATCTCTTCTCGTCGGACTTAGACCTAAGGAGTATGTGTGTGTGTGTGTGTGTGTTTGTGTACCGAAGAAGCCGAAGCTGTGGGACGATGAACCACTCAAGACCAAGACTGGTGAACATACATCGCCAGCTAACGAGGTAACGACGACGATGACGATGGCAATGTAATGACGACCGATGGAAGAGAGGTACAAGGGGGTACGGGCAAGTGCCAGTGAAGTGTTGAATCGGGTTTGATATGACCAAGTGACACGGACATTAGAATGAATGTAATGATGTAATGGGCCGTTTAGGAGAGGAAGAGGTTCAAGGGGTTCCTGTCCCTGTGTGTTAGGGGCTTTCTTGTCCGTACTCGTGTGTGTGTGAGTGTGCGAAGTGAGAGAATCCGAAAGGGCAATGACTGACAGTCCGAGAAGACGTTCGTACGGTTCGAGATTATTTGCCGATTCCACCGCAAGGCACCAAAGAAGACCGTCGAGACGAAGACGGTGGAGACGAAGACGGTCCGACGGGTAGACGACAAAGCGATTCCCGAGCTCGGTGGATTGCCGTACCGTTCCGTTCCGTGGTGGCTCCTTTGCCTTTGCCAAATAGAAGGGTAATTCCATTTTATGAATAATGTAAGGTAATGAGATTTGATTGCTTCGGCTTCGGAGCGAACGGTTTCATCGAGATGCGCTCGCTGGCCGCCAAGTCGTGACATAAGTTTTATGCATCCTTCCAATGGCGCCATTCCGTATCCCGATATGTGATGTTTGATAAATTGATGCAATTTAACTTTACCATTAAAAGTTTCACTCAAGCTCGCAGACTCGTTGCAATAATTTTGGTCTCTTTAATAAAACCAAGGAACGACGATAGCATATTGCATCGCACTGCAAAGACAGACACAATGGCTGAAGGTGCTGAAAGGGATGCACACCCTTGCTGTTGAACATGGTTCCAGGGAATTTAATGTAATTGCCATCTTTAATACTTGATGATCCTGATGGCGATACACTACCACAGTCCAGCCCGGTACGGATGAAGCGTTCCAGCAGCAGCAGCAGCTCAGCATTCCATTTGTTCCTTCCAACCTTCCATCCATAAATCGATAATGTCCAATGTTCTGGTCACTCCCAAGCCGTTCGACACCTGCTCTACTTTCCAAACAGGTATCCGGAGTCCGGACCTTCCTGTCACCGAATTTCGTTGTCTACTTCGCCTTCGTCCGCCATTATTCAATTACGAACATCTTTGGAAAAGGATCACGTTCCACCCTGGCCCTGGCGTACCTTGGCGTCGATTTTGTGAAGGTGTGCGCGTGTGTGTGTGTGTGTGTGTGTGTGTGTGTGTGTGTGTGTGTGTGTGTGTGTGTGTGTGTGCACCTTTCCGGGACCAGCTTGTTCGGTTCGGATTAGCACGATTGTAATTATCAAAATTACATTTCCAGTCCAGCCTCTCGCTTTTACTTTGGGCACCGTAAGCAGTAGTAGAAGTAGTAGCAGAGATGAGGACCTGACGATGGACCAGAGGATGGACGTTGCTTGCCCTCGCGATTAAGAATTCATTTTCGATGTCGTGCGATGGGCGCACGATGGAAGTGGTTCCAGGGAGAAGTAAGGCGGAGAAATTAAGACAAAGGAGGCGATGATAAGGTGTCGCTGAAGGATGAATTGAAAATTGAATTCGAACAGCGGCTGGAGTAGCGTACTCCATGGTACGTCATCGAAGCAGGCGCCAAGTAACTTTTGGTGGATTGAGTTTTCGGTCCGTTATCCGTCTGCTATCCGGCTGCTAGTCGCGACGCTGCTCAAGCTAATTCGAGTTTAAATAAAACTGTTCTCCATCATGTAGTTAAACAATTTTCTAATGAATCTACAAAGGTTTGTCACCATTTTTCAATGGGGTAATGAAGCGCTTCATTTCATGCTCCGACGCTACTAGTGAAGGTGTACGTCTACTGGGAAATGCTTTCCCTCAGCAAAGGGAGAGCAGCTCCCCCAATCCCGGAAGCAAAAGTTGCAAAGTTGTAATTAATTGTTAAACATTGATTTCGGGAAACGGAATACTGAGAACAAATCCCCTCTTTCCAAGGCGGTTTCAAGGCGGGCGATGGAGGCGCCAGGTGAAAGTTGCTGCTGTTGCTGCTGTTGCTGCTGTTGCTGCTGAAATTTGTGCGGCATGCAAATGTTGATTTTCATGGTTTCCCATGCCGCTGTACGGTTTCCCTGCCTTTTCCGTCTGGAATGTCTAGAGCTAGGAACTTCCAAGGCGAACGAATCGTGCGCCTCCATGTCGCGCCTTTGCGTCTTCTTGGCACCTTCAGGGGCGGTGAGCCAGATAATGTGCTCTTTACCCGATTGGACCGCTTGCACTGGGTGCTTAATTAAACAGGAACAAGAAAGAAGACAAAGAGAGAGAGAGAGAGAGGTGAGAGGCAGAGAAGGAGAGCAAGAGGGAACCAAACGCACGCAAAGCGAATGGACATTGGTGCTGGTGCTTTCTTCGAAAATTTACCTTTTCGCATTAACTAGACTCATTCCCTCTCCGGTCTCTCTTTCTCTCTCACTTGCTCCTCGCCCTTGGTCTGCCCTGGGTGTGCGGCCGACGGTGCGTCGGCGCATCGTCGGTGACGCGCTGAAGTTTGTTAATTAAAAACTTTTGGCCGCCACCCCCCAACCGAAAACCTGTGGATTCGCTCCCATCCACACCGCACGGAGCACCTTCATCGACACCGTTTTTCAC
>NC_064874.1:22831902-22851902 GCF_943734745.1 Anopheles darlingi | reverse complement strand
CTCGTCCTCTCCTTCTAGGAGGCTGTAGCTGTTGCCCGCCGCCGGGACCTTGTTTCGAAGGGCCGCCGCGAAGGATCCGTTAAAACGGTTCCACGTGGCCTTCTTACGGTCCGCGACGATTTTGCGGTAGACAGGACACTCAGCTACATCGTGCCACTGTTGCTTGCAGTGCGGGCATTTCTGGCTAGTGGCGGTGCACTCCTCAGTTTTGTGCCCACCTCGGCACTTTCCGCATTGCAGCTGGAAAGTGCAGTACTCCGCGGAGTGCCCGATCTTGCTGCATTTTGCGCAACTCGAAACCTTCGAGAAATAGGGCCTCTTGATAGGGATCCGGAGCCCCTCGATAACAAGGAAGCATGGCAGCTCCGTCCCCTCGAACGTGACGCGGAGTGAGGAGGACTCCTGGAAGGATTTCTTCCCGTCGACGATCGAGGAGCTGTATAGCGTCCGAGCTTCCAGCACCTTTACACCTTTGGTGGACGTGGATTGGAAGGCCCCCAATCCGTATTTTAGGATTTCCTCCGGGGGAATCCTCACGTCCTCCACCACTCCGGACACCTCCACCCGACTACCGGGGATGTATACCCGGTAGCGGGACGTAAAAGCCTGGTCGGCTACAATGGCGTTGGCCTGCATCCGGTCCCCTACGGTGACCTGCAATTTGTTCGGTTTTACCCGAAACACGTCAGACACTGACTTGTACGCCGCCTTTAAGGCACGCGTGATCGCCAGCGTGTCGAGAGGGACCTCACGGGGCATGATGAATACGGTGAATGGACCCTTACCGGACGCCGGGTATGCTCGTGCACGGTTGGTCATCACGGTTGGCGTCGCCGTTATAGTGGCGGGCGCCGTTTTCTTTGCGGCGGGTGGGGGCGACGACAGTCTGTCGTTCTTTCGCTTCCCCGTATACACCGTGAAACCATCCTCCGGGGCACACGAAGCCCCGTCGACAGTCTCCATGGTGAGGAAGGAGTGAGACGACAATACAAAGTGGAAAAACAAAAATCCGAAACTACACTACTAAAATTATTACTAAAAAAAACAAACACCAAACTACTAACAAAAATGGGTCACCCTGTGGTGGCTATCGGCGATCAAGGCCAGATCTCCACGAACGATGACCCCCTAACTACGCGCACGCAACGAAGCAGGAACAGAGCGTAAGGCGATTACGCGCTAGCGCCTGACGCTACGTGCCACAAACACACCGACACTACCAGGAAACTAACGGGACACGCTTAGTGTAAGATTTTACGCTAAGGCGTGCCATGCGATTGAATCCTGGCACAAAACACTTACAGTACACACCAGATAGCAGCACGGTCGTGGGGAACCGTGCTGGAATCGTCGACGGTACAGGATCACTTTAATAACAACACTCACACACACTGGCACCACGAGACACGGTTAACTGGCCAAGCACGAAGAAGCGCTAGCGCGTCCTATACGCTCGGCTGCAGGGAGCAGAATCCCTCGGTCCATTTTGGTTAATCCTTTTTTTTCGGCGGTGAAATTTAGTTGAAGGAATTTTTGGCTGTTTGAAGCACAATGTACAAAGGGTAATTGGTACGCAACTTTTCTTGTACAAGAATCGAGAGTACGGGACATGACGTGACGTCCAGTAACTTAATAGGGACCATTATTCAGCAAACAAGAAAAAAATGCTTCAAAAGCTACCATAAAATAAGATCGTGTCGAGGAGTCTGAAATATGAAGATCATTTACTTCACTTTATGAAGCAATTAACTAAAAGGTAACCATCGCAGCAACCCACTGCCGGCTGTACCGTTTTGATCGATTAGCTATCTTCTTTGCAGGTTACTTATCCTAAGTGCACACTGCACTGGCCCGATTTTTCCTTCCGCCTCAGCTTATCGTAGCTGGCCAAGACACTGACCAGCTGACACGTGCATAGTGCAGTGACAGCGAGGCGCCGGCGAGCTCACTGCGAAAAACGGATCCCCATTGAACGCTCGTTAAGTAAGATTGTTCTCGCTGCAGAGAAGCTCATCCACACGACACGATAAAGTTGCAAAGATAAATGAGTTTCGTTTAGCTGGACCAGTCTGTTACTGCTCCTGCTCCTGTTCCTGATCTTGCTGTTGCATAATCGCTTGGTACGGTCGACACCTTCGAAGTCATTTTAAGGGCACCATTTTTCACCGACTGCACCGCTGTTCATTGTCCGGACTGGAGTTGGAGTCAGCTGTGGTGAGTCATGAAAGAGATATTAATTCTAAGGACAAAAGTTGGCTTCCGGCAAATCGTTATCTAAATGATAGTTTCAAATGGTTACTCGCCCAAAACTCAAGTTGTTCGTGGGAGTGTACGCGTAGCCGCCAAAATGACAGATGTCAGTTTTTATTAAACACAATAACAACGGCCAATCATGTCAATCTTGTCGAAAAGTTTCACATCTTGAGCAAAGGGGGAGGAAAAAAAAGAACATGAAAAGATTTTCCTTTATTCGGCTTCCCTCGGAGTTCCCTATCTCTGCGGTACCGAAATGATGGCTATCGTTCACTTCCACGTGGACCGGTGCACCCACCGAGACTTGCTGTTGCCGAGCTTGTTGTTGTCCGTACAGCGAACGAAAACAGGACATATTTTTCATTTTTATAGCCGTTCCATTCCGTTTAATCATGCTGCGAGAAGTTAAAACGCTTTTTACTTTATCACAAATCTGTGGCCGACGCCGCGCTAGTGGGGGTCAGTTGGTTCGGTCGCTTTTCCTGTTTTTTTTCATCATCCACAACACACCACCCCCCTCCCACCTCCCCTTTAACTCACTCTTCGCACACTCTCTAAAATCGACACGAACCGAAACCAACGAGGGGCCACGAAGTTTGTCTTCGCAAATTGATTCAACTTTACACCCAGCCACTTTCCAGCCGCGGACCAAAGGGACTAGAACCGAAAAGGATGTCCTTTCCCACCACGAGCCGCGGTGTTCGGCCACGCGGCCGATGAAAAACACTGAACACATTATGATAAAATCGTCTAAAACATCGTCGTCGTCGTCGTCGTCGTCGTCGTCCGTCTCGTTGCGGAAACGGTCGCCCGAAAATCCCGGAAAGGGTCACAGCACACCGCGCACCGCGATACCCGCGAAAGATTAACTCAATTTGAAAGTGTCGTTGAGCGGCGGATCGAGTGGCGGCCGGCCCAAAAAAGAAAAGGCCGCTGGCGGTGGCGGAACTTTCGCGAAGCAAAACTTCAGACAAATACCTTGGTTCCCGGTCCTGGGGTTGACTCGCTATCCGGTGGCGAGTAACAGCCCGGAAGGAGTCTGCAGCAAGGAGGTCCGAGAGGTGCGACGTCATCGTCGCCGTCGTCGTCGTCGTCGTCGTCGTCGTCGTCGGTACCGTTGTTTTGGTTTTACGGATGGAAGTGAGTTATTTATGTTTGTCCGACGCAAAAGGCAGCCCGGGAATCCGTGAATATCCGGTACTTTGTAGCAACGATTTGCGTGTTTCCTTTTGCTCCCCCGGCCACGGCCACGGCCACGACCAATCTGGCTCGTGGCTCGTGGCCAAATTAATGGGCTGCAATGAGCTTCGTTGAACACTTCAATTAATTTCCATCTCGCACCTCGCACCACGCTTTCAGATGCTTCCGAAGTGCGGAACAATGGCGCAGCAGCACCACAACCAACCAACGTTGGAGTGTTGTTGCAGTCGCAATCGTCGTCTGCAAGGAGCAGAACCCCGACCGTTATGCCGATTATAGTGTTACTTTCGTGGGGCATTCCTATTGCTTGCTTGCTTGCATTTGCATAGTCAGCCATTTTGGATAAACGATGCCTGCAGCCCTGTAGGCAAGTACGGAGACGACGGAGACGGAAATGGATGGATGAGCCCTTCTCTTCTATCTTCTCGGCTGAGCGATGGTATGACCTCGCTTTGCGTTAACTTTCGACGATGAAGACGTCGCTTATAACGTCACCAGCGTAAAGGAAGTAAATGGCATTCAGTTTAGTGCCAGGTGCATAAATTACTCATATCCCGCTAACCTGGCCACCTGGTTGTGGTACCGCTGATGCTGCTGCTGGCTTGACAGTTGACGCTGGTGAAGTTGGCAGCCGAAGCGAAGGGTTCTGATTCCTGTGCCACGATAAATTAGATTCATTAAAAGTAACTTCTTGCGATGCAACGCGCTGCCTGTTCGGTAGCTCCAGCCCCACGGTTGAGGTTAGTGGAGTAAAGAGCCGAGATTACCATTTTAACAATGACTCAACCGGTGATAATGATTGGCTGAAGGAAGAGGACCGGAGCTCCCTTCAGCATTATATATGGCCTACTGTTTCAAGGAAACTAAACAATATCGAGTTCCTCCCCAAAAGAGTTCTTGATGGAAAAGCAATTTGACGAATTTTCTAAACAAATTGAAAACCCGCGGAAAAGCCAATCCATCCATCCATCCTTCCCTTCACGTACCCGGCCAACGAGGCGGAATTGTTGCGCCAAACTGCGGTTTAAAACATGTTTGATGTTATCTGTGTGCGTTTGTGTGTGTGTTTAGGAGGCACTCATTATGCTGAAACGCGCGTGTACCAAACCGAAACGGAGCATTAGCTTAGTTCACTCGGTTCTTTGCAGCCGCTCACAACCACGACGATGACGACGACGACGACGACCGATACCAACACATCCTGGAAGCCGTCGTCGTCGTCGTCGTCGTCGTCGTCGTTGCGAGCATTTCCCTTTGAAACCTTCTCAAGTACCAGCGGCTGTCGACTTAAGAATTTCGCTACAAAGAACAATTAGTGGGGCGAGGCTTGGTGCTGGAGGCTTGGTAGCGTTTTCACTGCGAAATTCACTTTCATCTTCTTTCAGCGACCGCTTCTGCTTCGCGGTGCAGAAACGGCTCAAAACACACGAAAGCAAAATCGAGCAACGGTAGCGGGAAGAAGGAACAGAGAGAGAGAGAGGAAGCCATGTTGGATGCGCCACAGAAAAGAAGAGTAGGAGGAGGAGTGGGTGGGTGGGAGGTCTAATTATGGTAAAAATGGTCATGGATGCTGCATGCTACACGACGCTAAACGAGACGAGACAGCATTGAGCGGTGCATTCGCGTGCTTGAAGCAATGCGATGGAGGTCTCTGTTGCTTGACATGCTTCTGCCACTGACACCACTCTAACAGACGAGGCGCGCACCCGAGACCGATGACACCGTCGCCCTAAACGCAATAGAAAAATGGTTGACGCGAACGTTAAGTGCTTTTCATGAAGGAGGAAGGGACGGACGAGATATGTCAATGGGGTTTTTTTTTTTGGGTGGAACACTAGACGCGCGTCTAGACACTCTAGCTTCAAAGTGTCATCGTCGTTGTCGAGACCGAGAGTGGTGCATTTGTTGTAGTAATTTATTAATTGAGAACCGGAAGCATCCCTAACCTCGAATAGCGTCGTTGTGACAGGAGTAGCGCTCGGCATGACAGGCAACCTCATGTTGTTACACAATGGGGACGAGTTGCACGGAAGTTTTCTCTTGCAAACGGAAGACAACAAACCTTCCAAGAAGATCCATAGTTTCGTCTGTTTTCCGTTGGTGGAACAAAGCATTAAACGTAATTTGACATTTGTTTGATACCATCTAGCACCAGATATTGATTGCAAGGCTAACGTGTCCGGCTCTAGGGAGTTTAGGCGGGGTGCTAGGTGCCCCAACAAAGAAGGCTTTGGCAAAAGTTTGGCTAGCATAAAAATAACCCAGCATGATGGTCCCTTGGGTTGGCGTGCAATAAAGTGATTTATTTTTAGGATCGTGGCGCTTTCTCCCTCGGACGAAATGGGAAGATCCTCACGTGTCACGCCTTCCTTCCCCCGGGCGAAAATCCTTCCCCTCACGTATCACAATAACGTGTCATGTCGCATTTCCGGATCCATTCGAAACCGGGCTCAGGAAACGCTTCAGGACGCGGTACCGTACGGATAGTAACCTTTTGCTCGCGCCTCGCTTTTGTTTTCTTCTTTCCAGGTGCCCCAGCGCACAAAAAAACAGGGACGCGAGCATAAAACATATTATCGATCAAAGCCCAGACTGGCGAGACAGCGAGCATTACAACCAACGCCGCCGCCACGTAAGGTTCGTGCTCGAAACGTGACGAGCTTAACCGAGGGAACTGCGTACCGTTGGCCGTGGGTTGGCCGTCAACCGCCGGTTCCCGCTTGATTTGATTTCGCTCCAGCACCAGAAGTCGTCAATTTTCGTCAGCTTTACGAGATTCTTTTTTCCCTGGCACGAGGGTAGGGATTGGTCGATGACGATGCTGACGACGCGAAAACGATTCCATTCCGCACCGAATGATATACTCCAAAACTTTGGGCGATTTGTTTTCCACATTGATGAGTGCCAATGGTTTGTTGTTGTTGTGGTGGTAATTTTTGTTTCTGCTTCTCATTTACGGGTCCTTTGGTTTTGTGGAAGGGGTACGCAAAAGGCTTAATGATGTTTTGAACTGGAAATCGAAGTTCCTCATTGGTCGCTTGGTCTGAGATACCTGGAACCTTTTTTCGAATTTCGCTGCTATCGAGATTTGCTTCAGAAACGCCGAAAGGGGAAAAGAGAAGCCGTGACGGTGCGGGTCGTTAATTACTTTCGCCCCATTCCGGTTGAGCCATTGTTCGCCTTTAGTGAATTATTTTTTATCCTTCATTAAATCCGTCGAAATGAATTTCTGGCGAAAGTTTAACTTGTCTGCATCAGCAGGAGCAACGGCAGGACAGCAGATTCCTGTGGGCAGTAGAAGGACCGTAGTCGCATCGCAAAAAGGCAATAAATTAAAGGATAGGCAGTGGAAAAAGGGAAACTCGAAACTCAATCGAACGGTTCAGTGGCATCGTTTAGCTTTGGAAAATTGTTTTGTTATTCGATAAATTATGGATCATCCGGAAAAGAGAAAGCAAAAGCGAGAGCGAAAGAGAGAGAGAGAGAGAGAGAGAGAGAGAGAGAGAAAGAGGGCAACGATCGAAATTATTCGAATCCTAAGCCTGCTGGGCTTCACCAGAGAAGCCCCATGGCTCGCACTCCGAAATATTCTGCCAAGCAACGCGTCGTAAGGAAAAAGGACGAAGAAAAACTGCTGAGCTTATGCTTTATGTGCCCGGTAGCCGGTGTGGTTTTCATGTGCGCCGAACACGGTGGCCACACAGCGGTCCTGGTCCTGGTGCCCGGGCCGTTGGCTTTTGATCGATCGTTCGATCATGAAAAATGGAAACCCG
Source organism: Anopheles darlingi (assembly GCF_943734745.1). Classification (NCBI taxonomy): domain Eukaryota; kingdom Metazoa; phylum Arthropoda; class Insecta; order Diptera; family Culicidae; genus Anopheles; species Anopheles darlingi. Next base: position 22,844,676 of record NC_064874.1, on the reverse strand, counting down.
TTTATTGGCTCATCCTCATCCTCACGCAGTCATCCTTCTGCCTCCGGGGAGTACGAGTTTTGGTGAGTTGGAAAGTTGCTTCTTCTTCTTCCACTTCCTTCACTTTTATGATGTTTTTGCTTTGCTTCTTCTTTGCGGAGGTGTTGCGGCATTTTTGGGGGGGAGTTCAAGTAATATTCCATTCGGCGAGACGCACCGGACCGTGTATCTGTCCCCGGGTGCTTAGCGGAGGTTAAAGTTTTGTCCTTCGCCGAACCATGCGGATACATGCGGGAGTTGGACGTCTGGCCGCCACCACCCCCGACAACTACGACCACGCGACAACAACAATGGTGCGGCTATTTGTCAACGGTATATATTTTGGAAGCGCAGAAAACGAAGCGTCTCATGATTCTCACGAAAGAAAACAAACCTTCCCCCCGAAGCGGACACTCATAGGCCATCGGATGCGTTGGCCAGTGATGGAACGAAGAGGAGGAGGAGGAGGAGGAGGAGGCGGAGGGGGAGGAGGAGAAGGTGGAAAGTTTTCCCGCATCCGATGACGATGACGATGGTTGTGTTCCGTAGTGAAAGTTTTTGGGGCTGCCCGGGTACCAGAACGAAAGCAAAACTGTTATTGTTGCTTGAACGGTCCCTCTCCTGAAGTGACCATCCCCTCCATCTCCATTCCCCTGCGGTGACGTAATTCGCTGGCCATCGGGAAAAGAATGGAGAGCACCCTCCTTAGGCTGAGTTTCCAATCAACAAAAGCGTTCCCGTTTGTTTGAGGTTTTTCTTCGGAAGTTTTGGTGATGCTGCTTCTGTTCCGTCTCGGTCTCGGTCTCGGTGGGAGCCACGCAACCCCAAGACGCATGAAATCAATCCCTCTTATTAATATTCATTCGATTCCTTTTGATCGGAACGTTGGTTTTTTTTTCTCTTTATCTCCCTCTCTCTCTTTCGTTTCTTTTGCCCTGGTCTAGCTCGAACCTTCCAGAAACTCCAGCAGGCCTCAGGAGGAACAAGCAAAGCGACCAAATGGACGCCATCAATCTCTCGGGTTAAGGATGGCAGCCGAGTAGCGGGGAATGTATCTCATTTCCGTGTCATATGCGTCGCTGTCCACATAACCTTTCCCAGATTTCCTAACGACCACGTAACCAAGGTGGTTGTGAAATGTTACGCCAGTTTCTTGTTTTTCTCTCTCCCCATTACCGAGCGGTCTGTTGTTGCGTTGTTGTTATCGTTGTCCATGTGGTCGCTGGGATGAGTGTTAGGGATAGCGAGAAACGAAAGGAATTGGAATCGGTAGTTCCGTCTCGTATGCAGGATGATAGATAGTACGTTCTCAATAGCCTCATAGTGGATCCGGATTTGATCGGATCGAATTATTCAATTCTCAGCAACCTACTGTTCGGTCTTGATTCATGATTGGCCTGCATGCTTGCTTTTTGTCGCCATTATTCTGTCCCGTTTCGAATTGATTCACTTCCGGGAAGGACACGGGCACCGCGACGAAACTCCTGGCAACCTTTGACCTTCCTTTCGGTGGTTACTTCGATAAACCGATGATGGTATTCCGGTCCGATCAAAGCAGTCCTCCATTCCGACGCTCATGTGCCATTCTTCATCTGCTACACATATTATACAACACAAACATAATTCTAATTCTTCGAAACGGTGGAAAGCACCTTCTCCTTCTCCTCCTCCGCCACTCATTACCCTGGAACTGCAGGATTATTGCTATGACAGCCCACCTCGAGCAGAGCAGCATTCCAACCACGCACCGCGCTAACGTTTGACACGCGCTAATCGAATTGATGGCATAATGGTGGCCAGTAAAAGGAAAGGGGGTGCGAGTTGGGGGAAGAGAAAAGAAAATAAACACAACATAATCGTTCGTCAGCCGGTAACGCGCATTCCCGTCGTTACATACATCCAATTTATCAAGCTTATTGATTGAAAATATGATTTATTCGCTTCGATTGACATTTGTCACGACCGTGCGCGCACACACCGTGACGTGATCCTGGCGTCACGCGCGCGCCCCCGAGGTGTGCAGGGACATGATTTGCACACCCCTTCCCTTTCCCTTTCTCTCTCTCGCTGCACCGCTTCGTTCACGCGGAAAACTCATTGACCTGTGTCAGTAATAAAAAGGTTTTTCCGTACCGTTCGCGCCACTCCATTGTTTCCTCTCGATGTCCCCGGTGTGCGGTGCGAGGAAGTAATCGGTTGGGCCTCGAACGTGTCCTTTCGTCGAAAAATATTTACCCCACCTCCCCAGGCGTGCGTGTGTGCGTGAGGAAGACCTTTACATCTCGCGACCTTTCATCGAGAAAAAGCCCGCGGGGAAAAGCTGTTGAAAAATCGATCAATCGTCACCGACCACCGGAGCAGGAGAGTATTCGGTAACGAGCCGCGATGAAGGCCGCGTCAAGGATCAGTGAACCGATTTCCTCGGTAATCAATCAATGGTAACCCCCCAAAAAAAAAAACCTAACAACCGAACCGATTAAGTCGGAAAGTGTTTTGTTGAATGTCAGGCCCGCATTTCTGGACCAGTCCGGAGGTCGACCGGATTGGAATTAACGCCAACAACATCTCAATCTATTGATCCAAAAACCCAATTAACACTATCGAGGCGTACGAACTGTGGTTCATTTCTACGGGCACAAAACGTTTCCACCTCGGGTTGTTGGTTATTTGTAATTGGATTCGATGAACAGCCTTCACCTTCTGCACGAGTTTCGTTTCGTGCAATTTATGCCAGCTACGCAAATCGTACTCCAAACGGGGGGAGCAAAAAAGGGCCTCGAACGAAGTACGAAACGAATAATGGCGCGTAACGTACTGACACGTACCCGGGGAGGGGCGAGAAACCGCATTATGTGAGGAATGAGGTCTCGGAATGGCCGCACGCACTCCATTCGCACCTCACGGCACGGCACGGCACACCAACGGGCCTTACTTCGATCTCGAAGCGTGAGTGGGTCCGTCCGGGGGAATGGCAGGTCGTGGTCAGGTCAGGTGGAAATATGACAAACATCCCTCGGAATGGAATGTGGCCATCATAAGCATTTCATGACGCCTTTCGCCCGGCCGGCAGACATTACAGGCCTCGCTGTCGGTCTCGATCTCGGTTGAAATGCCGGGAATGTGTGATGGCTTTTCACGCTTATCGGTCGGCAGAAGTAGCGACGAGAAGGGAGGAAAGGGAAATGAAGGGGTGGCAAAAATGATTCGTGGCCAAAGGTGAGACGCGCTTTGCATTGTTAATTGTTTCACGGCCAAACCGTGTGCGCTCTATACATTGGTCTTTGTTGGAAGAACATTTCCTGACGAAGCACCTCGTTTGGTCGTTTGAGTCGCGTTTATGATTTGTGAGGCATATAGGCTCCCTGAAGAATGCTTTACGGGCTTTGTTACAATTGGTTTGTTTATTAAAAAACGTTCCTTGTTAACAGAGACTCATGGGATTGGCTTTTGACTTTAGAATTTAGTTGTTTGTTTAAAGCAGCATCGAGAGCATAATATACTCTGCATTAGAATCCAATAGTCCTGCTTTAGTGCAGTTCACATAAGCAACAAGTAGATCAATATCAATTCGCCTCCAGAAACGTTGTGGAACAAGCTCGTAACGCACTGTATGTTGCATGAGAAACAGTCGCTGCCAGTCGCTGATCGCTCGCTGAGCATAAATCAACAGAGAATGAATTATTTAAAGCACTCCGCCATGTTTAATTTGGCAATGAAAGGAAGCACTACCCCTTGTCCCCTCTCCATCCTCCCAGGATGCACAACAGAGCAGCCTTTCCCATCAATTGCACATTCACTGGCACCGAAAACAGTTTGGATGAAAAATGGAAATGGTCCAAAAATGGTGGAGAACACCGTGACCGTGGCCACAGAGAGAGACGGGGGAAAGGAAGGGAGACCGGTGGTCGGTACTGTTACCGTTTCATAACGGTTGGCATTATCTTATTGAGCATAACAGCTCACATTACGCTTACGCGGGAACCCATTTCGGGGTGGGGAAGAGTGGCCATAATCCGTTAGCAGACGACCGGCAGCATGCCAGGCCAGGTGCTCTCTCTTGCGATGATGCCACCGGGCAACTCTCCCACCGATACATAACTCACATGGCACAACGACGGTGGTGGTGGTGGTGCACACGGTATCAAACATTAATGAGAACGATATCACTGGAGAGAGTCTCCGAGAAGCTGGTCTACCCTGGCGTTGGTCCTGGTCCTGGTCCTCGTCGTTGTTCTTTGTCGCTACCGGGTAACCGATTAGAGAGCGGCCATGGGGATTAGAGCATACAACAGGATGCGGATGAGTGTGTGTGTCTTGGTATTTGCATTTATTCCTCACAAAGGGGAGCCTCGAACTCATGGGAAAAATGTGGAAAACAAGCAACAACACCGTAAGATCCATAATTTAGTGACTGATAATCGCTCGTTCGCCAAACGGAGGATGGATGTGTGGAACCCGTCGGTGACCACCACCTAATGGCCACGGATTCATGGTCACCGGTTTGGCTGGGGCTTTTGATAAATGAACCATCCCTGTTTGGAGACCGTATCAGTGCGCCTTGCGATCGAAGAAGGAAATCGTTTTGTTTGAAAAATAGTTCCCAGATCGTTCGATCGCTCGCTCGCTGGCTGACCGGTTCGTTCAGCATTTCAGGAATCGATTTAGACCAGGGGCCATTCGAGGTCGTGGTGGTGGGTGCATTTGATAAATCATTTGCAATACGGTTACTGTGTCGGGTCACCGAACGGCGGTTTATCTTCATTGATTTGAGGTAAACGACCGACGACCGACCGACGGGGAGGACGATGTTGGCCAGTCAATGCTCCGGCATCGGCACTGGCAACATGGCCAACACGCCAACACGAGCCAGGACCCAGGAGTAGGACACAAAAAGGAAGTGGAAATCCCGGACAGAACGAACACCGGAACGTTTGGGAGCATCGAGAGCCAGGTGCACGAAACGTTCCAGGTCCTGTGCTGAGTGAGACAAAGAGAGACAAAGAGAGACAGAAACAGAGAAGGAGACAGATAGTCCCCCGGAGGGGTTGGTGATTATGGGAGTCGGAAAGGGTGCTAGAGAGGGTTGGGGAAGTGAAATTTATTGCTTCCGAAGATAATAATTGTTTTTCGTGGTTTTGCGTGGTGCGAAATGTTTGAAGAAGCACCAATACCACCATAACCACCACCATACAATCACCATGACGACTGGCATTGGCCATGAAGCAGGAACATACCATTCGAGGATGCGAAGCACAGTTCGTTTCCACTTTTATGCTCCTTATTTACTCACATCTCACATCTTCCCAGCTCCAGTTCGCCGTTTGCACACACACGTGCGCACACACACACCATGCAAAAGGCACATAAATCATAAAACGCATTACGTGAAACCGATGTTCGGTGTTCGAACAATCCTTAACAAACAACCAGCTGCTTGGTGCTGGCGCTGCCCAGCATCATGCTGCCCCGGTCATCAACGTCACTCGCGAGTAGCTCTCGATTTGAGGTAAGCACCCGTGAGCGATGTGGGCAATCCGGTGCCAATCATTTCCATTCCATCGACCACTGGGCCGGTACACGTCCATGCATGCCGGGTTCGATCTTATCGGAGGGTAACGGATGCCGACAGGCTATCGGATTTGCGGACTTGGATGCGGTTGCTTGGATATTACACTTCATCGGATTAGATCTTTTCCGCACGAGAATGAAAGCAAACCGACCGTGGAATCGGCGTCTCGGAGGAGAAGGAGGAGTGGGGGTGGGATGTTAAAAATTGAAACAACCCTTCTTCATATTTCTTAAAATATATGCTTCTCACCCCACAGCACCCCGAGGTAATGGAATGCATATTCGGACACAATAAATTAAGCTTATCCCCCTCCCCGCACCACCTTGCACAACCTCCTTCGTGTACCGCGACTCGTAATGCGTTACATGAATAATCCATTTCCACAGGTGCCGGTCTCGCGACACCGCACGACCACGGGTGACGGTGACACAACCCCCACAACGGATTGCTCCGGGGAAATTGTTTTAGGATTGCTGCCACAGGAGAGGACAATGGAACAACCGTCGTGGTGGTAAGGGTGTGTGTTGCTCTGCTCTACTAATGTTTGTGCGCTCAAAGTCTGGGGGGGGGGGGACTCGGTCTGAAAGCTATTTCAAATGTATTTTCGAGGTGCTCTCACCTGACCGGAGCACCGGAGTAGGACGCGCGTCCACATGCCCCAACCGCTGATGCAACCGCTGCCGACGCTCGGACTCCGTGTGTTTAGTTCGCGAGGTTGATTGCGCGTTTTGCGCGGCGCGTACAGAGCAGCAACGCAGGTCAGTTCCATTTTCCATCCAGTATGGTCGCACCAAAAACAAAAAAAGGGAAAACGAACGTCCCAAAAATTCTTTTTGCTTGCGAGACCACGAGCCCACGGCCTCATGGTTGGCTTGGCGGAGGCCAAGGCCTTTTATTGGGAAGCCTATGGTTTACTTTTTTTGCTTTGTTTTCCCCCCTTCTTCCCCTTTTAGCACTTTGTGCCAGTGGTATAGAGTACGTTTGCTCACTCACTGTATGCTCCGGAAAAACCGGAAATTGTGCCGAAAAATATCCGTGAGTGGAACGTGTTTCGGAAACTAAAAACACAAAGCATCGGAGGAGGGATCGCACACTTTTGAAAACCGACGCGCAACGGGGCTCGGTGGTCGGTTACACGCGAAAACTGTCCCAAAAAGCCTCCACGCGATGGTTTCAAGTGTTTTTTTTTGGGTTTTTTATCCCAGCGAGCGAGCTGGTTGGTACCATACACCAACAGACACACACACAAACAGAGCAACCATCGCGTTCTCCATGGTTGCAATCAAGCGGCCCTTTTTTGTGCTCGCCACCGTCGTCGCCACCAGTCAGTCAGAGCAACCGTTGGGTTTTCGCAAGCCACCGCTCAGTGGAATGTAGTGCTGTGTCTGGGATAGAGAACGTTCCAGCGAACGAATTCGCCTCCCCCGAAAACCGGGAAACTGAAAGGAAGAGAAGGAGAACAGCAAAAAGGACCTCGGAATCCCGAGAGCATGTGGCGCGAGCGGTAAGTTTTGTCCGCATATTTTCCTACTCCCCCGGCTCCCGAAAAGGACACCGACAAAAGGGAAGGGAGCGACGTGGATGAGTGTTGGGGCGTGTTGGGCGGCGCGTGTCGCAAGCGTGAAATGCTAGTAAGTAGGTGCCAAACGGTGCTCGAAGATGTGAAAATTAAGTAGGCGTCGTTCAGTCTAATTTTACGCTGGCGGCATTTTGCGGACGGGAGAAGCAGGCAACCACTCCACTCGGTAACGCGGTTCGCGGTTCGCGCCGGTGTCACGGTGTCCCGAGCCAGCCGGTTGGTGAGCGCACAGAAGAAAAAAAAAGCAGGAACCTGGTTTCGAGGAAAAAAGGGAGGCGGAAAAGCTCGAGAGTGATAATTTCTGCTCACCTGCCTCGAAGCGGTCGGTCTTTTAGAATGGTAGCAGCTAGAGGAGGAGCAGAAGATGAGTAAGAAAACCACCCGCCCCGGAAAAAGAACGAGAAAGAAGTAGGAGGCCGGGCCCGAAACTGTAATTGAAGTTGGTGGCTTAGAGAAAAAGAGCTAGAGAGAGAGAGAGAGGGGAAAGTTCGCACCTCGTTTTGCGTCTCGACGAGAGTTCTTATGACCATGCAAGTCAGCATCATCAGCATCATCATCATCACCGGCACAGGCACCGACGAGACACCATGGTTGCTGTGATTTTGAGGCGACGGCATAGCGACACCTAATGAGCAGGATGAAAGATGAAGGTCAAAGCACGCCACGGAACACTCCGAACGAACTCCGTCCACTCCGAGTTTAATTGATGAACTCGACCGAAGGTAACGACCGGCAACGAGCACCGTCTTCAGCTTTAAATGGATGATTGAAGGCGAACGAACGAGAGGAAAATGTAATTTAATCAGCCTCACCAGGCAAACAATGCAAGCAAATTCGAATCGATTGCATTTCCCCCTCTTCAGCTCGCCGCCGGTCTGATTCCGTTCGTTCGATCGTTTTGTGCCGATGGAGCATGGAATTTACTTGGCTAAATCTGATTTGAAAATTGGACCACCTTCGAGGGGGGGCGGCGGCAACGGCGTTTGTGCGCCCGCGTTTCTTCCGGATGCTTGCTTTATTATCATTACGCACAGGGTCCTTTGCGCCGCGGTTGGAAGAATGTTGCCCCATGTCCATGTTGCTGTCATGGGCGACTGCAAAAAAGGTTTCCCATTCCTCTTTTCTATTTTTACAAAGAAGTAGAAGATCCTCGGTTCGGTTCGGATGTCGGGGTCGTTGTGAGTCGGTCCCTCGGTTTCTAAGGTCGTCCCACTGTTCTGGGTATTGTGGCCATGGTTTCTGAGGCACCACCAGCAGCAGCAGCAGTGCGAGCGGCATTGTAAAGGATGATTGAAATTTACTGCCTGATTGCATTTCGGAGCAGTTGGTGGTGCGCCCGTGCTGACCGATAAGAAGATGGTATGGTGCGGTACGGTACGCTCTGGTCGTCTGGTAGGAAAATCGTCCTAATGCAGCCGACAAGCAGCAAAACTAAGAACCAAAAACTGTCGGCAGCCAACACACAATAGACCAGGAAGGAGTACAACATATCAATGAAGTCCCTTTAGAAGTTTAAGAAGGTACTGAAGGCCAACCCCAGCTGAAGCCTGCGCCCAGTGTCCGGATTGTTGCCGATCGTGATTTGGTTTCCCGAGCCCCATCAGGATACCGATACCGATAGTGATCCGGATGCCTTTACGATACGTCATCGTAGAAAAAAAACGTCACACAGAGAAAAAAAAGGACGAGCATCGAAGGCAGCCATTTCTATTAGACCGACTTTCAAGAATGTCATCATCTTAAAGCCATCACCCATGTAGACATTTGAATCGGTATGGCGGAATTGGGAGGAAATCACGACTTTTTTGGGACTTTTTCATCGGTTCTCGGCGTCCAATCGGTACAGCACAGTGAACCTGTCAAAGTGTTAGCGCGGTTGCAGTTCGGTAAGTTGCTCCAGCGAGAAAAAGGATTTTATTCATTAAAGTCCATCATTTTCCACGGTGTTTTCAGTGCAATGGATGCTGGAGATGATGCAGAAGCCGTTTAGCATGGAGTTCATTTCGTTAACGAAGAACAACCTGACTGTGTGTATGTTGAAGGAAGGTTCTGGATGAACATAAGATATCGCAGAAAGATGTTTCCCCGGCTGTTTAGCGCTTTCCTGTGACCCGAATGTGATTCAGTGTTGTTATAAAAGTGATATATAATATGCTAAAATACATAAAATGTTTCAAAAATACAATTATCTGAAATTAGTTTTCTGCTTCTCAAAACAAACCCTTCAGAAACAGTACCAATACCGCACCGGTTGGACTGGAACCGATTCGAGGCCGTTTTTACACCGTCCCATACTGCCTATCGTGGGATAAAGTCGCACTTTTTTCCCAGGACAAAAGTACACCTTTGTCCTACAAAAACGGCGTACTTTCCACCCTTGGGCAGCCTGCTGTTACGGGGGCAGATGGGATAATGCGGTTTTAAAGGCTTCATCAGCGTCGCTGGATCATCGTAAAACGGATCTACTTTGCACACACACACACACCCTCAGCACGGCGTTTGTTGGCCTTACCGACTTCAGACGAGTTCAAATTTGGCGGACGATTAACTCCGGAAAAACGACGAGGGGGTTTTCGGGTCGTCACGCGACACCAAAACACCGGGGCCAGTGCAGTGCCCGAGTCCGTGCCGGTTGCGTTCTTGCGTTGTGGCCACCGCAAGCGGCATCGTAAAATGGCGTGGCGTCTCGTATCGTTCGGTATAAACCTTCGCTTTCTTCTGCTTCTCTCTCATTGTCGAGTACACACGACGGTCCCTCAAAACACCCAGGGTTGAAAAGAAGGTGGAGGACGAGGGGCAGGAGCGAGGCCCAAAAGGCACAAAGTCATCCGGTGCCAGTACGGTGCCGCCCGTTTCCCGGATGATTTTCTCAGAGTTTATGGTGGTGAAAACAATAAAACCTACCACCGAACGAGACTTGCTGAAGCAACAGGAACAACACCGGAGAGTGGAGTGGAGTGTAGGGCCCCCTGTCCTTTCGTCATGCAGTCGTTACGAAGGCGGAGGCGTATCATGGCCGACGAACCATTCCGATGTGACATGCAGATGATCTCTGCTTCTCTCTCTGTCTCTGTCTGTCTCCTTGTTGGCTTCGTCAGGACCGATTGAGGCCTACAGAATTGCGACAACTGAAATGGAAACGATAAAACGGGTGCATACGGGTAAGCATCGCTGTGTGTGTGTGTGTGTTGTTATGCTGCACAACATTTTTAGTGCGTTCCACCTACCTACCTTTGATTGATATTTTTTTTATTCCCTTTTCGTACAGAGTTCCTGGTGGAGGTGGTGTTGGTGCATGCAATGTAGTGAGCTTGGAACACTTGGAGCATTTGTGCAAAGGCGCCATGAAGTCACTTTGCTTAGCGGTTGAAGGTATGTGTTTAGATAGTTGGTGGTGATGCCACCTCACTTTATGGCTTTATGTGTTGCATGAATCTTGCCCAGTCAGCATGTGAAATGACGCAGACGCTTGTTTAGATAATCATTACCATCCAGCATGATAAGCAACATGAGTCGAAACTCCTTACATCTTATGTAAACATCAACATAAATCCTATTCAAATGCTCGCTTGTTTTGTTAGCCAGTGACCATGAAGACCACAAGCAACGACGTGTTTTAGTAGCTTTAACCTGTTGCAATGTGAACAATTTTAAAGCTAATGTTCACTGATTATCCTGTTGATGGCACAGCGTGAATCCTATTGTGTGCTGCAGCTTGAATCATTCACAATCATTGCAGCACTACTTTAAGTGGGGCGAAAGCTTCAGTTAAGTAGCTATATTTATAGCTACTGCTAACTGCTATCAGCTCCAATAGCTATGCTTAGCGCGCTCATCCTACCAGTCTTCAAAACCCAAAACAAAAACTAAAACCAAGGAAATGAAATGCATTCCAAGTAGAAAGCATATTAAATTGCTCTCCAATGAACTTTCAATTCCACCAGCAAATGCAGCACCAACAGCAGCAGCAGCAACACAGTTTTCCAGTTCGCCATTTTCATCCATTCCATTCACCACCCACCTCACCGCGGGGGGAAGCGATGCATTAAAGTTAGTGAGCTGCTGCTGCTGCTGCTGCGGCGCCGGCGTTGAGGGAGTGCGCCACTCGCCTCGCTTTTGCTCATTAAAGTGCCCGGAAAGCGGAAGTTGCCGACGGTCCCACGCTTCCGGAAGTGGCCTCCCTCTCCTCCTCCTCCTCCTCCTCCTCCTCACAGGTGGACAACAGCACGGTGCTAGTGGTAGTGTGGCTCGATAGTGGGTGCTCGAGGTTTATGATTTTCGCCCGTTTTTCCAGCGTTTCCGTTGGCCGGCCGATATATACCGCAGCGGTCAGAGGGGAAAGGAAGAGACAGAGAGGGGAAGTGGAGGGGTGGTATAACGTAAAATTGTTACCACATTTTTCCCTCCTCTCTCTCTCCGCCTCTCTGCAGTCCAACAATAATAGGAAACAGCGCGTATAATTGCATTAGCTTTCGTTCCTTCCGGGCGTGGCGAGGAGAACGGTAGGAGATGGCGATGGTGGGGCGGTTTCCTGGGGTTTTTGTTTTCTGGATATATTTTTCCAGCTCCAGCAGCCCCGTCGCCCGTTCCCAGTAGCGCGTAGTGGTTATAGTAACTGTCGTCCCCCGGCTTCGAGTGTCCTTTCCGTTGACATTCGTGCTTCGTTTGTGTTGCCAGCATTCCACTGTGACACTGACACGATTAAATCTGATAACGAACTAGTTATCTCTGTGCCTTCCCGGGCGGCAAAAAAAGCGGCGTCCATTCCGTCCGTCGAGAGAGTGGAGTCCTTTTGAGTGGCTCAACTTTAGTCCAATCTTAATTATGCTCTTTGACTTGCTGTTACTGTACATCGCAGGAGCGCCAGGGTTTTATGTAATCGGTGGAAAGTTCAACAACAAATTGTGGACCACAAAACGCACAAACTGTTCGGGCTATCGTTGGCCAGCTTTATAGTTAAGCTGAAATCCTTAATGCACTCACTACTTTAACTAATTTGTGAACTTGTTTTTTCTCGATTTTAAAATCCTTCCTTACGTCACTTGCTTAATTCCGTTCATTATCTCGGTAATGGTTTGATTTCACCCATTATGCTCATCACCGCCACCACCAGCAGCAGTCGTCGTCGTCGTCGTCGTTGTCGTTCTCGGCGTGAATTTAATCGTTTCCCCGATTACCTACCGATGGACGCTCCTTCTCGTCTCGTCTCGGCTATAGCAGAGCGTTTTTCGCGGCTTTTCCTACGATTTCCCTTCGCAGCTGTTGTCCTTCCTCGCAATGTTCACCATCGCTTTCCTGTCACACACACACACACCATCACACACACATACAGCATCGAAAAGGCTCTTCATTGGGGCTGGTAAGCCGGCGGGGCTTTAGGATGGTGCCGGAAGATATTTATCGAGGATTCATCGCAGCGTAATTTGCCGCCGACGCCTCCACACATTCGTGACCGGCCCACTCGCTCTCTGTCTGTCTCTCTGTGTCACTCCGGTTTGGCTCCCGGTTTCCTGCCCCGCCCCGCCTTACGGCCCCGGGTACATAATGTCTTAATCGTGTCCTTACGAATTAACACAGCTGTTAAGTGGGCGGGTAGTTTTCATTTTCC
>NC_064874.1:22776902-22826902 GCF_943734745.1 Anopheles darlingi | reverse complement strand
CCACCCCTGCCCCATTGGGTATCATGCTATCATCGTCGAACTAGCTAACCGGAGCGATCGGAAGCGGATTCGCTTGAAATGTGCAAAGCTGCCGCTGCTGCTGGAAACGGATTTTCCATTTTTCCGATGCCAGACAACAATCCCGCCCGGTGCCCATTGAGCGTGCTCGCTCAATAGCCAGTGCCCGGACCGTTGAGTTGTGGTTGTAGCAACTAGTTGCTGCTGCTGCTGCTGCTGTCGCTTCTACTGCATCCACTGTTGGCCTTCCCTTTTCTCTTCGTCTAACCAGCGCTATCGGAACAGTCCAGTGAACTGGAAAACATAAACGAAATCCAGGAGACGGCTCAGCGGTGGCGAAGATGGGTTTGGGGGAAGGGTTCAGGGGGTGCTCGACGCTCGACCCCGTTACTAGGACACGAGAGCTTTCTTCGTTCGTTCGCTCCGGTTCGATCCCGACTCGACTCGACCCGATCTGTGGTCGATTTGTTGAGATTTTTTTAACCTTCTTTCCAGCGCCTCTCACTCTCTCTTCTTCCTCTCCCCATCTTTCGGTCCTCTTACGCTCCTCGTTGCTTGTAACATGCATAAAATATCATTCAGAAAATTGTGCACATAAATTGTGAAAGTATGTCTTCTTCTTCTACTACTACTTATTGTTCCCTCACCGTATCGAAGCGATTGAAAGTCACTCGCTTCATTCCGGGTTCTGGGCTTCACATCATTCGGAGTGCAGTTTCATCCTCCATCCCCCATCCCCCTTCCCCTGTGAACCGAGCGATGACACGGATGTACGGAGGATAGGTTGGCAATGATGCAATTTCCATCTATTCACCCAATTCCGGAGTAAGCTGTGCGCTTGCAGCAACCACCGTCTTTCCGCCTCGTCTCCATTGTCCAGGCGACATGCGACCCCGAGAAGGAACCCCGGTGCTGGCTCCCGGGGCTGGCGGACTTCTGGAAAGTTTCTCTTCGATGTTTTTAGCTCCTTTCGCCTACGGTTAGCGCCCACGGCGAATAGATTTCCTTTACCCTGGGACGAGACTTTTCCTCTCTCTCTCTTTCTTTTTTCATGTTTCATCAGCTGATGTTTGTCTCTTTCCTTCGTCTGGTTTTTTTTTGTTGCAACTCGTTTGACCGGATTCCTAGTAAGGTAGTAAGGATGGGATAGGAGAGAAGGTGGTTTGTGGTGCGGTCGTCGCACCAAGAGTCGCATAGTCGGCAGACAGTGCACCGCGCCGTCGCACCACCGCAAAAGCCCCGATTAAGGTAATTTATGTTGGTGGTCCCGCTGGTCGCGGCCCGGTGGTTCCGAAAGAGGAAAAAGAGGGGACTGGGGGATGGTTTTGTGTAATCCAATCCAGCGGCTCGCCGCCCAAACCGATTCGCTTCGGATCTTAATGGATTACATCATATAAAGTAATCGAAAAAGCTTATTCTCTACGTCCGTGTGTGTGTGTGCGTGCGTTTGCGTTGTTTGTGTGGTAAGTTATGTGTGGTATAGGGCCGATGCAACGGAGTGCGATCGTGCAGCAATTCCTTTCCAGGACATTCCGTAAGTGCGTCCATGAGGCTTTTATCGATTTTAAGCTTACAAGGGATGAGACCAAACATTTAAGGATGCAGTTTCGTTGCGACGATATCACGCAGGGGCACTCTGTGTTGTTCGGATGCAGAATATGTGGAGGAATAGGGAAACTTACCTAATTTTCCTTGGCACTTTAATTTTGAAGAGGAAACATTTTCCTCGACTAAGAGTTGATTAATGAAGAATGCAAAGTCTATTCAAGATGCCACTTACTTGCCACCATAATGCGAGATCATTGTTTATCGATTAGACAGCAAGCACACACATACACAGAGCACACTGACAGCACAGTGACAGCAGCACCGTTTCTCAATTTGTCAAGATGAACAGCATTGATATGGCATCCGTTTTGACGGAGTTCTATTATTAATGATCAATCCGTTTCAATCCTTTCGGCGCATGAAGATGACAACCTTTATCAAAAAGTTTAAAAGCCCGCGATAACACACACACAGAACAAGCTAATGAAAAAGGGGGCTGTCAGTTCCAAAACATCACTCGAAACGTCAAAGATTCTAAATCAACATCCGGCAATGCCCTACTGGCATCGGAATTGTGTATCATTTGCGTACGACTTGTGCGTAACGAATCATTTATCAGTAGCATCAGCAGGAATCGTCAAGGTGTCTACACTACAGGGTGCGTCATCCAGACAGGATCTATATTTAATTGTTGAATAACTTCGTAATTTTTCAGCGATTTGGGATTAACAAACCAAAAAACTATTCAGGAACTGAAGACAAATATGCGCAATGTCCAAAACCACTATTAGGGGCCACTATTTGTGTGTCGAATCGAGGTGGTCATTTGATATTTGTTCATATTCTGAGTGAACTGTCAACAAAAGGTATTGTATAACCTAAACAAAACTGGTTCATTTTTCAAAATCGGTTGAAAAATGGCGGAATTATTCAACATTTAAACAGGTCCTGTATACCCCAGATAAACATTGTACACAGATTTCCCCGATTTCCGGTGCGTGTAGCGGCCGCATGCCGTGGCCGCGAGCCCGCAAAAGTCAACTGTCAAACGCAGAAGGCGAGAATCCTCGACGATTCCAGGGGGATTGGCAGGTACTGTGTGCTTCCCGAAGTGTGATTTGGACACTTTTCTTTTGCGGTTTGGTGTTTAACCTCCCCGCGGTGGGTTTGGTGGTTGGATTTGGTTTTGTTTTGGGCTTTTCGGAGGGGAAAGTAGTAGCATCAACGCAGTTCGCACTGCGAAAGAAAAAAAACGACAATGCAAATACAACCATGCAGCAGCTCCTACATGACATCGATAGTGGATAAGGGGTGGAGAGGGAGAGTGGGGGGGGGGGTGTTGGAATAAATAGTGTCACTTCGTCTGGTTTTTATTAAGCTAGCTGAATATGCTGCACGCTGCAGTTGAATGACGCGGTTTACGCGCGGTAACGTCAACTACAGCTCCTTATCGATCGTATCGCCAATACCGACGCACAGTCCATCGTCCGTCGGGCCGCACACGTTCGGTGGACTGCACTTGGCACACTTGACGCCCTTCCGGTAGACGGGCTGGCCGAGCACGTTGTTGTGCGAGTAATTGCATACGTAGTACACGTACGAGCGCTTGTTGAGCTCGTTGTAGTAGCGCGTCGCCCCGCAGCCGACCTTCGTGACGCGATCGTTGGCCATCAGGGCAAAGTGCAGAACGTGGACGCTGGAAACACGAGAAACAATAGGAGAGCGTGTGTGTGAGTGCGTGTACGAGTGTGGCTGGATGCCAAAAATGCAGCTGGCAGTTGGTGCAATAGTTGTCCCGGATCCCCGGCGGTTTCGCTTACCCTTCGCCGACCTGCCGGTAGTCATCCATGACGGTCTGATTGGTATCGACGTACTCCTGCCACCACTTGTTGGTCAGATCGGAAATGGTGCGCTCGAGATCGATGGTGACGTTGCCGGGCCTCGACTTCCGGGCAATGTTCTGGCCAACGTTCCGATAGCGGCGAGTGTTGCGACACTCGTCCCGTGAGTAGAGACAGGTGCGGGCGTTATACTCGGCCAGCTTCGCCAGCTCATCGTCCCACTCCTGCGGAAAGAGGTACCACCGAGTGTAAGGATAATGGACCGTACGATGCGTACCACACACGCACACACACACACGTGCGAGGGACGGGAAAACCACAAGAGAAAGTCATTTGGAGAAAGTGCACGACGATGGCGGACGACCGTAGGTCAACTGTTTGGTTATCAGCGCCACTGCCATCACCGGAAGGAACCACTATAGTCCTGCTGCTGCTGGTGGCGATGGTGGACTATCCGATGGTGCTCTGTCCGTTTCGATGGCCCGCATTGGCTTGATTTAGGAAAACTAACATTTTCACTAGAGCTCTTTTTGTTTGACGTGAGCAAGAGTGCGCGGAGGGCACTGGAACACCAACAATGTACCCAGCAGCAGTAGCAGCAGCACTCTGGATGGAGCACAATTTGAGAAGAGAAGCAAAAAAAAAACGGCAGTGAAATTGCTACAGTGTTGCTGGTGGTGGGGATCGTTGGAACTACCAACTTGAAATTGGAAACGACTGATAGCAATCAGATACGCAGCAGCAGCGCACCACCCCTCCTTTGCAACTCACTCCGTGGGGCTCTCTCTCTCTGCTCTGCCGAGTGCATTTTGATTAGTTTTATCAAGCGCGATGGGGCACAGAGCACCGCACACACTAGTGTATGTGGTGCTTCGAGAAGTAGCATTTAGATTAAATTGGGGAAAATCGAAAAGCACTACTCTGTGCGATGGCTTTCCAACGACGTGTGTGTGTTGATAAAACAGTTCTCTCTGCAACAAAGTTGCAAGCAAAGCAGATATTATTATGGTCGTGCGAAAGCTATTAGCAATGTTATTTGTAACCACAGCAGTTCAACTAATGACTATTCCAATGAATTGAATTGAACACTAAAATCAAAGTTAACAGCAATTCAAAATCCTAGACGCATTTTTTAAAGCGCACTTACACCATGGGGAGGCTCAAACCAATGACTTTCAGGTTCGTAATCGACGATGCTACCATCTGCATCACGAGCACTTCCTATCGTGACTTTAGCTAAAACTGGTTTGAAATGCATCCCTAACCCCGATGCACTCGACACGATTGCCCCATTAGATTGCCGATCCCCAAAACGATTTCCAACCGGATGCCATCAACCTCCCCCCGCACCTACCCACACACCCCTTTCCCCTCAAGCTCACCAAAACGGGCATCCGTTCCGCGGGCGCAAATCCTTCCATTTTGCCGCTGGCCAACTCAGCGCGTAATCCGTTATGCAGCTTCAGGATGCGCTCCTTCAGGCTGGCATCCATCGTCACCAGCTGGACCGTGGTGGTG
Organism: Anopheles darlingi; assembly: GCF_943734745.1. Taxonomy (NCBI): domain Eukaryota; kingdom Metazoa; phylum Arthropoda; class Insecta; order Diptera; family Culicidae; genus Anopheles; species Anopheles darlingi. The sequence goes on along the minus strand of NC_064874.1, from coordinate 22,821,977 downwards.
GGACAAAGCTCCCCGAACGTCTCCGGTGCCTCCGTTCCATTCCGGCAGGCGATGTGCGTGTGGTTCGAGTAGCACAGCGTCGGATCACAGTATCCCGTCGCCGTGTCCGCTGCCAATCCGTGCGACACAAGCGTAGCCACCAGCACTAGCAGAAGGCCGGCAAGAAGCAACTGCCGACTGGCCTTGGGACACCACCTCCTGGGCCACCGGGACCCCCTTTCACAGAGCATCATTTTTCACCGAGCGAAACGCGAGAACGTACGCGAGAATGCTGACTGAGGTTGGCGGGCCCGTGGGTCCGTGGTATTTATAAGCACCAGGCGCGGTTCCCACCACCCCGGTTGAAGGTGGGGTACGAGTGCGTTCCGACGCAGCAGTTCTCACGCCCGGTCAAAACGTGCTGCGCTATTCAAGCGAGGTGGTAACCGATTCCGGGTGATTGTTCCGCCGCCGCCGCCGCCGCTGCCGTGATGGCCGGGCTCGGGAAATAAAGTTATTTCTAATCATCATTATTCAGTTTAACCCCCAACCCAGGGGTGGGGCAGATAAGCGATCTCGATTTTCTCACCCACTCGCGATGCACTTGTAGGCCACGACGTTTGGTGCTCGCTCGCTAGAGCGTAATGTGCGTTAAATGAGTCGTGCTTTTGAGGGAGGGGAAGCTAGCAGTCTCTGGGTCTGATCGTGACCGATAGTCGATCACATCCGTATTCGAAATGGGGCGCAAAAATTGGTAAACTGGAGCGATAGTATCTCGGGAGATCGGTTTTTTTTTCCCCAAACAGAATCATATCGAGCCGGGGAACATGTTGGCATTTAAATTAATGATATTTCCTTTTAATCAACGCACGGTAGCTACTGGAATGGATTGTTTCCCAACTCTACGACTACGAGCAATCGACAATGTAGTCTCTGGGAAGGAGGAGAGATGAGTCAACGCGATCGATCGCGATCGGTTTCCATGTTCACACTCTACTATATCGCTGCGATCGTGGTCATGCAATGTTCGCGCGGTGCACGTGACTTGCGTGACGTCAAACATTTCCCGATGAGTTTAAATCGTTTTTCATCGATTGAACTCCGCCAAAAGCCGATACGCAACAGTATCTCTCGCCACAAACACACACACGCACGAATAGCAAATACAATTGCCGGCCCCGGTGGCTAAAAGCTGGTTGATTTGATTAGTAAAATAGCTTCACACAATTGATTTAGTTAATTATTGTGATTTATGTCATGTTGCCACATCGCCACCGCCACGAAATGCTCGTTGCATACCCTTTTCCCCCCTCATTACTGCCGCTGCAGGTAATTTGCTGGAGTTGTGTGCATGTATATATATTTTCACAAAAGTGTATCCAACTGGCAACGAGCAAACACCAAGGGCTCTGCACGATGTTATCGGTCCGCCGGTTAACCGGTATGAATTGTATCCGATAAATCAACATGAATGAGAACCAACACGATGGCACGGTTCGGCATTGCATACACGCACGCACCGGACACACCGGACATACCCCGGAAGGAGTGTGGAAAATGAGCAAACATCCCCACAACGCCACCCGTCCCTTCCTCCGGGGACACAAACAAACTTCGTTGGACTGTGAGGGAATTGGTTTGGTAAATGCAAACGATGTTCGGTCTGCCTTCCTCTGCAGAGAGAGAGAGAAAGAGAGAAAGAGAAGGAGAGATACCAGAGATGAATTAAGGACATTCGTGATTTGCCATCCTACACGTTGCCATTTACCCGCGCTCCACGGTCACGGTCAGTGCCCACGGACTGCTGTTGACCGTTCGGCGGGGTTTTGCTCTGACATTTTGACGACAGCGCGCGCGACGGTGGGTGGACACACCGCCGTTGCATTTGACAATTATTTAAATGAGGTTATGAAAATGTAAACACCGTTCCCGGGGCCCCAAGAAGTCCCGTGCGGTGGTGGTGCCAATATGATTATGCTTTCGTGGGCGCATTTCAAGGCGCTCACGAGGCCAACACTCCAGGATATCTTGCCCTCCCGCTCCCAACACAAAGACAACATCAAAAGCGAAAGAGGAAGGTGGGCGGCCATTGCTCGCTCGATGCCGGTGCGTGGTAGTTTGTGTTTAATGTTTCCGAGCACGTTAACTCAATTTCTGTTTTAGCGTTGCTCCCACGATGACGACGAAATCGTCGACCATCTCTTGTGCTTTATGCTGATGAGCATGAACTACGCGCTGCGGTGGGTCGGTATAAGGATAACACTGTCACCAACGCTCTGTAGAACCCCGCGCCACGTAACCATACTGCACCGAGGACTACCATACTGCTCTCTGTTCGCCGTGAAAAGAGTTCAGCTTGGAAGTTTCTTTGGGGGAAGTTCCCCTCACGAGGCGCTGACAACTCCATTGCTAATGAATTAAAAATTACCTTCACTATGCTATGGCACGGATGCACTCCCGGCAGGCAACTCTTTTGGCAGACGGCTACTGAAATGAAAAGCTGTTGAATGTGCTGATGTGTGGTCCCCGGTTGCCAGAAAGGACAGCTTGATATTTGCTTTATTTTTTGTTTTTGCTTCGGTGGCGAGCTTTTTCCCCGAGTGCACATGGTGGGGACCTTTTGAATTGCATATGATGTACGATGTGATGGAAAGTGCATAATAAGCGAATCATTTGTAGAAGCGCATAATACCTACCGTTCGTGGTTTTTCTATCGTAGTGTTCATTGTATTATCCGCTATTTGCTGCCTTTATGAATGCAGCCCTCGGTGCCCTCGCCGTTTAGCACGAAAAACACGGATGAGCAACGGAGTGGAAAGACGCTTTTCGGATACATGTCGAGGGTAGTCGTGAAAAAAGTATAGAAAAAGGGATGATGTTTGTCTTTTTGGTTTTATATAATTAATGTGTTTGTTTCTCGCGTTCAAAAGTGCTTCGTTTATTTTGGAAATAGTTTTTCAGTTTCTCTTGTTGGTACTTAGTGGTTTTAGCTAACATTTACTTTCCCCAGCCACCCACCCAGATCCCCACCGATCGATCGATCGCCCCTTCTGCCGCCTTCGATCTTACTTCGATTGGCCACCAATGTGGAAAACACAAAACAGTGCAACGTAAAGCCCGTCCCATCTTGCTTCAAAGCAATTCTCATTCTCTAATGTTCATTGATGGATGCTGACACGTTGATTGCATGCTCTGTTACCTGTGATCATCCTTTTTTTCATGCGCAACGATCGGCCTTTTCGCCTGTTTTCGGGTTTTTTTTTCGTGTTCTCATTACCTCCCATTACTCAAGCTATTACTTAACGATCATTCAAAAGTTTAACAAACAAAACGTGCCAGAGCGAAATTTGCGGGTTAAAAAGCAATAATATTTAAATGTTGCATCGCTTCATCCCGTTTTTGCATCCCCGGCCTTCCAATATCCATCGAGTAAGGTTCCATAGTTTAATAGTCATCATTTTAAAGTCAAGCTGCAATCAGCTAGTATTTTTTACTAGTTACAGAGTTAGTGTTTTCTTTTTTGTTGTTGTTGTTGCTAGATTTAGATCATTTTTGTTAGTTTTGGGTTAAGCTTTGGCTGCCTTGATTATTATCTGCAGTACACATACACGTACACACTTACGGAGGAAAACTAGTTACTTCTTCTTTTGTTCTTTTCAATTCTTAATGCGCGTTTCTTTTTGCTGGTTACCGTGTCGCTTTCTCGCATGCAATGTGGTTCTAAAAACACCAGCCACCAGCCTGTCTGTATCCGTGGTCCGTCTATCTGTGCGCCATTTTTTTTTTTTTTGTTAAGATTCCGCCTGGCGCCTGGAATGACGTGTACGGATTGCAGATCGCAGGTCGCGGCAATCCGTAGTACAGGGGGTGAGGGATGACACGAGTTACTTTGTTTTCTTTGTTTGTTTAATTATTTGGGTTCGCTTAGAGATAATTGACATTTAAATTTAAATATTTATTCTACTACTTTAACGATTGCAATCAGCAATAAGCAATTCGTGTGGCTATGGCATTAAAGTCATTCTTCTTCATGCATGCATGCTGCTTTCCACCGTTCCACCATTCCACCGAGTCCCAGTTTTATCCCGTGCTTACTTGCTGTTCGCGCTGGTTTTTGCTGTTAGTACATTTGTTATTGTTAAGGTTTTTGGTTTTTTTTTCTTCTTTTTTTGTTGGAGTTGTTTTGAACTTCGGAATGCATTCTCTTTTGTGCGTGTATGTGCGTGTGCAATGTTTTTAAAAAACGGACTAAACCTTCGACCGATCTCGTTTAACGGTATTGCATTATTGGCTCTGTTATGGTTCCGGCATGTTCAGTTACTTGGCCTCGGCCTCGCTTATTGTTGGTTTTTATTCATTTCCTTCATTATTGTGTATGGTACGCATATTCAATTACACTCGTCTCGTGTTACAATTTATGGGCATGGGCATTTTTTATGTAACTCTCTTCTCCGTTTCTACTTTCTGTTCAGCCGTTTCGCCACCCAAATTAATGCACACGCCCACCAGGGTGGACAGCAGCAGCCCCAGTGAGCATCATCGGTTAGAGTTTTCGCATTATTCGCTATCCATCATCGCAGCCTAGCATCGATGCTTTTAGTGGAGATTTAAATCAACCGACGTTTATCGACGTATTATTTAGATTGGCATTAATAAAACTACTACGACAGTTCCATCAACAACATGTATATTACTTAGCGAGACATCAGTTAGAGTGTTCTTTTTTTTCTTCTCTCTTTTGGGGGGAGTTTGTTTTACGTTTCTTAACATCCTTTAAACTATGTTGACTAAGTATTTAGTTAGCTTTCGTGTGTTTAGAAGGGGTGAGAGGGGGCTTGAGTTAGCCGTGTCGGGGGCCCTTTTTTTCGAGGCGTAAGCTGCAGTCCCCGCCGAGAACTTTGCCATTAATCAGACTACTCTTGTTATGTGTATGTTTGCTTGTGTGTTGTTTTTATTGTGTGTGTGTGAGGTGTTGGGTTAACGTTGGATAAATATTTTTTATTCATTTCAGTGCGAATTAGGGATTCATCTTTCCTCCTTCACTTTTGATCACGTTCGTCTATATTATCAGCGTGTTGTTTAATAATGCTATGTTATGGTTAAAGGATTCCAAAAAAAAAGAAAAGTTTCTAATGTAGTAGTGAAGAACACTGAAAATCCAATCCAACTCAGAAAGATAACAAAACTGATTGCTCATCAACGACCGTATCCGATGCAGCCTTGGACTAGTTCCAAAAATCAGATTTGTATACTAGAATCTTTATGGCTTTCAGCAAATCAAACGCTACCTGACCAAAGGAGCCAGTAATCCAACAATTTCGCCCGACGCCCGGCTTGGAAATCCCGTCCCAAGGGCACAATTTAAATCAATTAGCACTTCTCTATGAACTGGTACGTGCGTCACGTAGTAATGTTTTCCTTTCATAATGCCACAGGAAGCTCGACGGTGGACGATGTTCTCTACAAGTCCCGGGTTCGCCGCTGCCGAAAAGTATGCAAATATGTTTCCGCTGAAGCCGTGGGGTGGGTACATGGTACGAAGTGAAGTCGATGTGACTAAACGAGGGCCGAGCTCGGCCTTCCATCGGATGCGAATAGCGCATGGAATGAATGTGGACGTGCCAAAGCACTCAGCTGATGTTCAGCAGGGGAGCACTTTCATAAAAGATAATGGCATTCGCAAACACAGTCTGTGGACAGTCGGCGGCAGACCCAAAAAGAGGCGAGAACAATAGAGACAGAGGAGGTTTGCGATTTGAATGGTCACATAAACAGGGAAATCCTTTTTTGATTTCGGATGGTATTACACCACCTGGACAGCTGGAAGTTACCTGGAAGCTACCATTGAAATCAGTAGAGAATCATTGGCTACCATTGGCCGAAGTTCTTGGAATCATTTCGTGAGATTGCTGGTTGCATATTATTTCGCAGTAATGCAGACACTTTCTTATGATATAGCTCACAAAAAATCGCTCAAAATCCGTGGTCTTGTAGGTCCAAACGGAACGGAGGTTTTTTTCGGATGACCAGCAAGGGGGAAAATACGCAAACCAATCGTGGAAACGTTACGGATTTGGAATTATCTCTCAATGGGTGCATCTCTTATTACAGTGATTTTGACTCTTATTTAACTTTGGTCTCATAGTGTGTGTGTGTGTATTTTTTTTTTGTTATAAATATCAATATCCTTGCTTTACCTTGGCTTCCACTACCCCTCGATTATCCTCGATGAACGATCAATACGAACTCTTTGCCGGTTAAAATGAAAGCAACTTTTCCATCTAAATGTTTTTGCCCCCCCCTCGGCCGATGCCGGCATTGTAACGGAAATATGTTTCTCTTTATCTTCCTTTTGCTTTATCTTCTTTCCCCCTTTTTTTGTTCCACAAAATATGCTTCCTCGAAACTCGAAAACAATGCTGTATGCGAAACTCGAAACAATGTAGTATGATGATGTGCTTTGCGTGTCAGTGAAGTGTACCCGCGCATGGGTCCGTGTGTATAAACATGTAAAATAGCCTCTATTTGGTTTTCCTGATACCACGCATTCCGCATGCAAACCATTCGTTATACCACGTATTATCATTCGTTCCCAATTCATCCTCACCTCCGCACCGCTTCGTCACCCTTCACTCCTCACTTCCACACTGCCGTACAAAAATACGTTACCCTTGTTTAAAAAAGTTTTGTAAACGATTAAAAGTGTTCATCAACGTGTTATGGATTATGGATACAAATGCAATGCAACCAACCGCGTTAGACTATGATGGGGTAACAGTAGAAAAAGACAGTTACAAAAACCTACGACAACGAATCGTGTTTTATCGCCCCTTATCACCCCTCTATTCTTGTCCTGACCTGGCGCTTGCACACACACACACCCCACGATGCAGCCCCTGGTCTGATCCGGGGAGGATGCACTGCAAAAACCGAAAATCGGGATGCGAATCCGGTTCCCCGGATGTAGCTGATGAACTGGTGACGAAATGGCTAAAAATGTACGTTACGTTGTGTGTCCATTCCCCCTTTCCTCCCACCAGAAAGAACTCCATCACCATTCCGGCCCGCTTCATCATCATCTTTATGATCAGCGTCATCGTTATCATCAGCATCTTGATGGGATGGGGGGATGTGCTTAAAGTTATCTAATATTTATTCCCCTTTTTTCATCTATTCGTTCGCGCGTTCGCGCCACCTACTGTTCTCAAATGCTGATCTGATCAATGTTATGCTCGGTAATGGTGTTTTATTTTTTTGTTTGTTTTGTTTTCCTTTTTCACATGATGCACACACAAGCCACCAGGAGGGAGGGAGGGGAGAGCGAAAGGGAGGCGGTGGTGGTGATGGCGGTGGTGGTGATGGCGGTGGTGGTGGACCGTTCCTAAAAATAATGATCAAAACGGAACCGCGCGCGTTGGCGGGGGAGGTTCCGCCATTTTTTTCCGCTCACCAAAAACCCACCAATTTGGTTCTACCAAGGACTTATTTGTATTTTTATTCCATTTTGCGTTTTGCATTGTTTGCTTTTTGTCCATTTTTGTTTCGTTTTTTGTTTTGCGCGCGCGCCCACATCTTGTTCTTCTTGTTCGCTTCTCCGAAGCTTCTCCGCGCTTTTCGCTGGCTTTGTTCCAGTGTTATCTTTCCCACCCACCATGCTATCTCTCATTTTCTCTCTCTCTCTCTTACTCTCTGTTACTGCCGCTTTTGTGGTAATTTTGTCGTATTGTGAAACCTCAGTGTTATCGTCGTTGTGTGGTACATGTTGTTCCTAACCTGGATGTTGACAAATGCTTAATGTGAAAAGCGAGGGATGCATGCTGATGCTGTGAGAGGGAGGTTGAAGAAGAAGGAGGGGTTGCTGTTGTTGGTAGGTATCTCTTGCCGGTTGCCCTCGCGGTTACCGGTCCGGACATATTGCGGGAATTGCTATTCGCGAAGAACCGCTGCCTCTGCACCCCTTCTGTCTCTCTGTCTCTCTTTGTCTCTCTCTCTCTTTTTTACTCTCAAGCAGGATGATATAAACTGGAACGAAGAGCGAATAGAATTATGCTCGCTAGGTGAGCGAAGATGGTCGTAAAATGATGCAAAAAATAGGACAGCATTTCCCTCCTTCACGTCCCACTCTGGGGAAGATACTTCTCCTCAAAAAAAAACTCCGAAAACCCCCGAAAACGGCCACACATTTTGACGGTGTTGGGGGTCACCTTTACGCTTCAGCTGAAGAAGCTCCTCCGCAGATGAATTGCATAAATGTCAAGGAAAAGTCTCGAGAACATTCGAGCTTAAAGCATCGAACAGCTTCCTTGGCGCTGGAAGGGGGTGACCGGAAGGGAACCGCGGTGCCAAAGGAAACGATTGGAAATTGAAATTCAACCCCGAGGGCACAGCCCAGAAGCTCGGAAGCTCGGAAGCTCCGGGATTCCAATTTTCCAACATCGGAGGAACCTTCCTTTGTCCCTTGCCCCCGTCTTGCAACGGATCCCTCGCGCGCGCACCGATCATTCATCTTCCATCTCACCAAAAACCCCGAAGGTAAGTGGAATGAGAGGAGGTGTCCTTGTGAAGGGGAGGGTGTAATACGTTACGTGCGATACTGATTTGTCAGCACGGCAAAAGCATGCCACAGTGTCTGCGTCGTCATCTTGCTGCCATCGCGGCTCGCAAGCGAAAATGAAAACAATCTCGTCGGTGTCGTCAGCTGGCGCAATGATTGAATTCATTTTGCAATCATGCTGCACCGCGACACCGCTATCTAGGGTAGTGATGTTGCTGCTATTGCTGCTACTGCTCCATGGCATCATTAGGCCCATGGTTCAAGATTGGTTTCTTGTTCAACGACGACACAGTCTCTATTGCTAGTAGTTCTTTTAGAGGGAAGCAAAGTTTCGCCCTGACTTATAAAGCACGTAAATCATTCAAAATCAAAGTCAAATACACACACTACACACAGAGCAGACCAAAGCGTCTCCCCCGCGAGTGCGTTGTGCGTAGAAAAACGCAATACCCCAAACAGAGTCCCCTCCCCCCCGGAGGGAATTCGATTTCCTCTAAGCTTATTTAATTAAGCTATTAACTCGCGCGCACAAATCTCTGGCCAAATTTCAGCGATCGATGAGCGGACCATCCAGGACGAGAGCAGAGGAGCCAGAGGGCTTCCAATGACACCACCAAACGAACGAACGAACGCTCTACTTTCGACACTACTTTTCGCCGTTCAGCGGTGGTTTCCGTTCGCGTGCTTCACCGCAGCTTCACTTGCGGTTTCACCGACCATGGGGGGGGAGAAGGGGCAGCAAAACTTTATCCTCAAGGCGAGCTCGTGCACAGGGCACGAAAATCAATATCGGGATCACAAATGTCTTACGTGCCGTGCTCCGTGATGGAACGGAAGGTGGTGACCGTCGTTGCCGCAAACGCGAACGAACAACTTTCACTCTTTTGCCGTCTGTCCGGTGGCCGTTTTGGGGGGCAAGAAAGGAAGGGAGTGAGTTTCGTACGTTGCTCTTTCGATTCTTCGGGCGACCTCGGGCGACCAGTCCTTTGGTCAGAAGCAGAAAACGCGGGAAAAAGGGAAGCAATAGAAGGGCGCACGGTCACGTTTATCCTATTTTTGCCGGTAACCCACGGTACGAGAAGCTCGTCTGTTGATCGTCCCGGTTGGCCCCGGTGGCTTCAGCACGGAGCACGAAGCTGCCTTCCAAGATTAGTGGTCCGGATAGTTACTGCTGCTGTTGGTGCTGGATAGCAAGTGTTCGGCCACCATCACCCGAGATCCGGGAGATGGGAACAGTGGAAAGGGAGACGAAAAGTTCGTTAATGGCAGTGCGGGCGAACGCGAGGAGATCAATTGTATTTTCTCCCGGGTCGATTGAAATCGGATTTACCGACAATCCAGACACAAATGCTCGCCCAAGAGTGGTGGTGATGGTGGCGAAGTTGAACCCGTGATAGTCGCTAGCGATCAGCGATTATTTTCGATCGAAGCGCAAGCAGCGGATAAGCCTCGATGTGGTGCTCTGTTGAGCGTATTCCAAGGACTCAGGAGCATTATCGCACAACGTCCAATTCATCCAACGAACGCAAAGCATCGATCGAACGAAGAGATTAATTTCCGGCGATAAGCTTGAATAGACTAATTTCAACCAAACAAAACTCCCGGAGGACAGCAAATTAGCTCGCGAACGTCGTCATACGCCAATACGCTCCTAGCGCTGGCACAAAATGGTGGCAGGATGCGTGGAATGCAATGCTGCTATGTAGAGAGCTCCTGGTATTGCACCTGGAACTAATTGTCTCAAACGAAACGCGCACAAAACCCGTTAGCTCGCCTTATCATTCACACACACACACACACACACACACACACACACGCGCGCGCCCCCACATACCTCTAGGATTTCCGCTCCAGCGACCGGGGAAACGGAGTGCTTCAGGCGCCTTGAAGGATGTTCTCCTTCGTCACGTGCCCGGTGCCCGGTGCGTTCGACTGCAGCAGATCCAGCGGTGGCTGCAGGATCAACGGCGATGTAATCACCTGTATCGGTCTGCCCAGGCCCAGTTCCCAGATGGCCACACGGCATGCACAGCAACGCATGGCCGGATGAGGAAGAGGAGTGGGAATGGAGAGAGAGTGCAAATCGAGAGAAAAAAAATGGACGAAACAAAACGGACGTTTCGGATTCGCATTAGTTCACTATCAGGACACGGACTCGCACACACACACACACACGCACACACACGCTCGTTGCATTCATTCCGCTTTCATTTAACGCTTCATTTGTTTCCCCCGGGAGGAGGACGACAGAAACAACGAAAACGGAATGAAAAGTAATGAAAGATCGCGAATCGCGGAACAGGAACAGGAAAAATCACGGGAAATTCAAAACCTCGTGTGATTACAGCTTCGTGTGAGCATCGGTGCGCTTTTCCGGAAAGGGGGAGAGGGGGGGGATTGAAACTACTCTGAGCACCACTGGGCCTCTGAGCATGGCGTTGGAGTCCCACTTTTCACATCGGAACCATCGAACGGAATAGATGAATTCCGATTCCGATATGCGATTTTGGGGCCCGGGCTTCCATTGTGGCCACCCACCGATTGAATAGCTCACAACGAGCTTATCCGGGAGCCGGGAAATGGGTGCCGGAAAATGGGTGCCGGAAAGTGGGTGCCGGAAAGTGGGCGCCAGAATAATCATAACTTTTTCCCGATCTCCCGGTCCGGTCACGGAGGGGGCGGAATTCTAATTGAGCTCGGTAGTTTGTATAGCTCACCAGAGAGAGAGAGAGAGAGCAGCACAAACATACATACATCATTCGATGATGCAGAATGGGGGGGAGAAGCATAAAAAGTAATATGACTCACGTATGATGATGATGATGGTTTTAAAACAATCCAAACACACACACACATAGACACACACACAAGACTTACTCTCCGATCGGTTGTGCCGTCCGGGAACCGTGCAGGGCTTGGGCGGTCCGGGCGCGCGCAATCAGCGTCATCACGGTGCGCTTCGTGGGGTTCATCGTAGACCGTGGTCCACCGAGCAGTGGCCGCTTGCGAGCTACAGATAGATGCAAAAACAAAAAAGAGAACGTAACGTAAATCGATCGTTCTGCAGCAGCAGTAGCAGCTAACCGGTTAAAGCTTTTCATTGTGCGCATTGCAAATGGCGCCACATGAACAGGAAACGGGCAAACGGAACGGGAGCGGAAATATTAAACAAAAACGGAGCTTTCGCGTGTGTTTTAACTCGACCAAACCAAAGCAAAAGAAAAACCGGAACGGAAAACGGGGAAGAAAAGCGGAAAAATTAAACGGAAACAAAGTTGGTGCGGCTGCTGCTATTCCCAGCTGACTCGTTCTCGTGAAAGGAGGCAAAACCCCCCGGAGTTCTCCTTCTCCTCGGCATTGAGTGTCAGCCCAACCAGGCACCCAAATTAAAAGTAAAAAAAAAAAAAAAGATAGTGGATAAGAACATAACATAAGCGTGGAGCGCTCTTTTGCTTAAGGGGGGGCTTCGGTATTTTATTTTATTTATTCGCATTTACTTTTTATATTTTTTTATGAGTTCTTATCCTTTCAAGATTATTGTGTAAAATTTTGGGATCAATCGAAGCAAAACTGACAAAGATATGGATTTTTGAAAATCCGCCTATCATACAAGGTTCAATACATCTCGCAATTTTGAATAGCGTTTCCCAAAACCTATGTTTTCAAAGTCGGTGCCCATCGTAGCATAAAAACTACTGGACCGATCGATTTGAAATTTTGAACACTTAATTTTTATACTATTTGCCAGGTAGCCTCGTCGAGATTTTGTTAAAATTGTTGATACTTTTTTTTTAAATAATATTTTTAATTATGTAAAGTGTCGTTTTTACGACAATATTGAAAAAAGCAGCACTTTTTCAACTTCAAAAATCTGCCAAAAATCGAAAAATGGGAAATTTAACAAAAAGTCAACGGGGCTACCGGGATAAAATCATAATCTAACAAAATAATATTCATTTGAATGTTTCTGATGACCCAGCATGTGGCTACGATGGGCACCGCAAAAAGTACATTTTTGCAAACTAGTCTTTCAAGATTGAATGCCAAGAACGTAGTTTTGAATAAATCTTCCCCAAAATAGAACCATTCTTGAAAAGTTGTAGTTTAACATGACATTCACTTGAAAAAACTAAGTTGAATGGTTTCTGCACTAAAAATCGTCAAAAATAAGCCTTTTTTGGACCCGAAATAACCAAAGCCCCCCTTAACAGAACAGAAGACTGCGAAGTGGCGCAACCCTGTGTTAATGGGAGGCCCTGGTTTTGCGGTCGCTTTCCGGGCTGTCCGGTGTGTGGTGCAATGCAGGAGCGAAGTAACTTACCTAAGCTAACGGCCTTCACGCCCCGTAACGCTGGGTGCAGGAATGCATTGGCCGACTCGACGAACGCTAGCGTTTGCGCTTCCAGGTCACTCGTAGGTAGGGCTGCTTGTACGGTTGTGGATGTACGTGTGCGTGATTGTAGTGTGTCGGAGAAAAAAAAAACAGAAGAAATGGGCTTGATGAGCGAAATATTTGCAGAAAACATGAAAACATGGTCAATGGCCGGCTTTCCTCGGTTTGGCAGCGGATTTCTGGATACGAACGGAATATCAAAACCACACACAGAGGCGCATGCACACACACACACATGGACGCATGCACAACCATATCACGTTTTGATCATTCTATTGTTTTCCACCATCTGCACCACACCAATGCGGCGGGGGCCAAATGGAATATCGAAATCAAAGCCCGAGTTCGTTCGTTCGTTCATTCCACTTCGTGCAATCCGTCGTGGCCAGGCCGCAGACTGCTGCAGGACCTGTCTGAAGGATTCTGCCCTCCCTCCTCCCTCTCCCTACCCGCCCCCGGGAGCATCGGTGCTTACAGTTTACGAAATGATTTGCCGACGTCATGTTCACATCCATCGGCTGCAGGAGACTGCTCATGTCCGTATCACCTGACAGAAACTGGTTCTGCGTTTGATGTTGGTGTTGCTGCTGCTGCTGCTGCTGCTGCTGTTGCTGATGCTGATGTTGTTGATGCTGTTGCTGCTGATGCTGCTGTTGATGGTGATGGTGATGGTGCTGCTGCTGCTGCTGCTGCTGCCGTTCGAGTGCGTCAAAAAGTCAAGAAAAGAGAGAAAGAGAATGAAACAAACATTCAAACCTCTTCGTGTGGCGGTCCTGGGGGGCCCTGGGGCACTCACCGTTAACGAGTTGGTCACGTGCTGCTGTAGGTCTGATATGGTGGTGCCAACAGTCGCTGCTGTGACCGACTGCTGGGACTGCTGCTGCTGCTGGTGCTGTTGCTGGTGCTGCTGTTGCTGGTGCTGCTGTTGCTGTTGGGGCTGCGTGCCATTGCCGTTGAGGTCCGAGCCGACACCTACCGTGACCGAGGTGTTACTTCCGCCTCCACCGAGGACACCACCACCGTTCTGCACCACGGTACCCCCGGCACCGAGGACACCGTTACCATTGGTGAGCACACCACCACCACCACCTACGCTAGCAGCCGCAGCCGAGTTCGGACCGAGGGACCCATTGGTGGTGCTACCGTTGCTGGCCGTGCTACAACTGCTTCCGCTGCTGCTGATGCTGATACCGTTGGTGCCGAGTCCGTTGCCACAGCCGTTACCATTGAGACCGTTGGTTTCGTGTGCGGTTGTCAGGTTGCTGCTTGCTATGGGTTGCGAAGAGAAAGGAAGACGACCGGAATCGAGCAAAAAAAGGAGTCGAAAAGATAGATAATGAAACACACGAAATGCACCATCATCGTCCGGCAGGCATCTTTTGGTCTTACCATTTTGAGAGTTAAGGGCCTGCATTTCCCACATCTGCTCCTGCCGTATGTCGTCATGATAGTCCTGAAAACGGGAAACCAAAAAACAAGAGCCGAGAAAAGGGGAAAATTAAGGAACTCGATTCACTGTCATGCTCCCGGTAGATTGCATTGGCAAATGGCTCCAAGGCACAGGTCCTGTGTGTGTGTGTGTGTGTGTGTGTGTGTGTTGAAATTAGATCCTCAGCTCGGTGACAGCGTGCATTGAAGTGCGTTCCATTCCGATTAACAATCGAGAACAATCAACAGTCCACTCGCATCCGCATTTGCTTTCGTTATTCTCCGACAAACGAGCTGCCAGCGCAAAAAAAACAAAATCATGAAACTCCCGATCAACCTGACGGCGACCTACACTACACTAGCCTTGATAACCTGAGAAGCTGCAGCCCGCACCGAATGCACCGAAGTCGATCCAACCACTCGGCCAGCCCGACACCCTGTGCACAGCGTTACAAGCTGTGCGCTTCGGTTTGCTGGCCACTTTATGAGCCAATTTGTCTTATCAGGATTCATTTTTCACCAGCAACTCACCGGGAACACACTTTGGGTGAGGACGATAAAAAATGGATTCCAACACTGGCGTGCAGCGCCATGCGCCAGCGCTAGGTTCAAGTGTTTGCATTTTCCTCCCATTTCACGGATGTAGCACTGCACTGTTTCGCCATTTTAACCGTGATAGTCCCAGCAGTGTGCAGCACCAACGACGATAAAGCGTCGCCGACGACGTCGCTTTCCAACAAAGCATACCAGCCACCACAGAACATCATGGCGGACTGGGGTGGCGGGTGGACGCGTGTATATCATCATGCAAATGTCACAAAACACTCTTCGACTGGGTGGGTGAGGGGTGTGATGCACAACTTGTCCTCTTACCCCGCTCTACAGGCGCTATTCGCTATTTATGTTTGTATCATTTTCCGGACTTTTTTTTGTTGTTGTTGGCATGCCTTCTATCACCCAACCCACCCACTCACCCCACCCCACAACTTTGCTCATCTCGTCGGTGTTCTCGGTGTTCCTTTTCTACTTTCTATGAAACATGCAAATGAATTGTACACGTTTTTGTGACAAGTTGCAGCGCTAGATTGCGCCGTTGGTTGGTTGGTTGGTTAGGGAAGTAGCAGCAGCAATGGAGGAGGTTTCCATGAACAGGAACCCGAGGTCCAGATGCATGGGTGGTGTGTGCTTGCGGTTGGTGCATGTAATAGCACGCTTCCTACGCTTTTGCATTTTGAATTTTTCCATTTATCAACCGAAGCCTGGCGCCAGACCGGGCGGTTGTACCGTGGTAAGTGTCACTATCATGCCCGCAGTTACGGCCCCGGACGGTCCTTAGAGGGAACAGCACCTTGCTTTTGCACCAACAGTGCACCAAGACAACCCCCCAGGACGGCCCAAGATGGGGAAGGACCCTTTTTTCCAACAATTCTTTGGTTCTACATTTTGCGGTTGGAATCTTCTCGAGGTGACAAAGGCCTCGCGGAAAAGGCGTGTGTGTGTGCGACCTCGTGGCTTACAAATTTATCGTTTTGAGAGTGCCTCCCATTCACCGTTCAATTACTGCTGAGCATGAGCGCCAAGATAAAGGTGTTCCGTGTCATCATAGCATGTAATACAAGAGGCAGAAGCAGCTGCGCCCATCTCATTGCCCGGGCAGCATTAAGCACTCCACCGGCTTCGTCTGCTTTTGAAAGGAATTGGCACTCGGCAAAAGCTCGGCTCGGTAATCCAATTAGCAGCGCCGAGCTCGCAGGATAGGATGCTCTCGCCATAAATATCCAGCCAGCTGTCAAGTGATTTTTTAATCCCCCCCTGGATCCTTGGATTCCGGCGAGGGGAGGACACACCCGGAGGTAGGTGGTCAGGCCAAGAAGTGATTATTAATTAGCGGACAATTAAAATGATCCTTTCAGCAAACGGTTCTCCTCTGGCCAGCTCGTCGATTTGGTCGTCATTTATTAATGGAGCATTTTGCTCGAGCATCTCGCAAGTGAGAAGTGCCAGACTAGGGTTCGTACGGTGCATCGCCACGGTCCCAGCCGACTTGCTGTGCTGCTCCTGAAGAAATGCTGGCTGGCGATCACAACGAAAGTGATTTTGCAATCCACTCTCGTAGCGCCACTAATCCGATTAGGTCGGAGTGTCGGAGTCTCGTTGGAATGGGTCGCTGGGCATGGATCTAGAGGTTCCATCACTAATGGCGTAAGCTGGTAGCTTCTTCTTTCTTCTTCTACCTTCTTCTACCTTCTTCTTTCACTGGTTTGTTGCAATTCCGGTTTTTCAAAGCTCGGAGTGGGGTAGCGGATCGCAGAGATGCATCCTCCTTTGATCGTACGATGGACGTTGTCACCCGTTTTTCCGCCCTACTGCTGCTGCTGCTACTGCTGCTGGTCTGCTGCAGAGCTCCGGGAATTTGAATTAAATATTCAGTATTGTGTTTGCAGATTACGGAACGGAACGGATTGGAAGGACTAAGCACCAGCTGCCAGCCATTTTTGGACGAAGATTACTTCCGTTCCGTTGGAATGTTTCGTTGGCATTCTGTCGTCCTGGCGATCGTCAAACAAATCAGGATCAAAAGGCACGTGCCGTGGGCGCGTGTTCCCGTTTACTCTCTCTCTCTCTCGCCCATAATGAGGCTGGCAATGATGGAAATTCATTGAAGGAATTTTGCATTTTCAACGGCAAGGGGAGTTTAAATTATCATCCCCCCTCTCTAAAACCGTACAGGAAGAATGGGCGGCAAAAAGTTTTCGTTTGAAAAATGCGCGATTTTCTCGGGCGAGAGGCCAACACTCCAAGTTCCAGGACGGCGGCACAAATGTTTATGAGTAATGAGCGTGGCCAGCGTGCCGTTGGTCGACAAAAGGGCGGTTGGGTTAGGCTGTGTTGGGCTGTTGAAAGTTGTTTTTTTAACGATGTGTAAATGATCATCGAATAATGCTTCTGGGACTAATCGAGCGCTCGCAGAGGCGATGCAAATTAAGTCAAAGGCCCGGTACGGCCAAAGGGCGATTCACTGGAAACTGTTGATCGCTTTAAGTATGTTAGATGAAAGATGGCTTCTCAGCAGTAGCCGGATTTGAGACGATAAAGTTTTATCGCATAATCTTCGAACCATTTACACACCCCAGCGTCAAGTCAATAGGCGCGCTCTAGCTTGTTTGTCCTCATTTCCCAACATTTCGATCTACTTTCCTTTTTGGCGCACCATTTCCTCGTTTTCTTACGACAAACGACGATCCTATGCTGTAGTTGTTACAACTTTTCGCCTCCCCCCAAAAAAAAGCGTCGCATGCGAGGGAGAAACCAAACCAAACTCCGGGTGAATCCTTACGACGACATCCCTCACCAAGGCCGCGACAGATTGACAGTCCGCAGCTCGCAGCACCAAGCTTGCTCGTCGCTCAGCGAGAAGTCATTCGTTTAATATTTAACCAACTTCAAAACGAGACGACAGTACAACGATACTGTCCCTAGCCCCCTCTGGAGCAGCAGCATCTGAACGAGGAGGCCGCGGAGGCCTCTGTTTAATTAACGCGCTGCTCTGCTCCGCTCTGCTGACGTATCGTGCGCCACGAATTCATCGCGCCATGTTTGTTGCCAGCCGAGAAGTGGCCTGGAGAGCGAGCGAGCGAGCAAGCGAGCGAGATTCTCGGAAGGATTAGTGAAGTTGAAAAGTGACGAAACTTTGTCCACATGCCGCCATGACAGAGGTGGTTCCAGCATCCGCTATAGACGCGCTGCTTTGCTGCTCCATTACACCAAATAATTGCGCCGTGACGGTCCACCTCGGCCTCCTCTTCCGTGGTCTGGGTCGAAACTTTCTTGACGTGCACTCGGTCCGGTCCAAATATTCTCACCAACATTCTTGAAATGTTGCGGGGACCACCACTTTAGGTCTAGGACGTCGGGCCGGAAGCATTGATGAATGCTACCACTTTGCGAACTTCCAACAAGGATCGTCACTTTGAGGGTAGTGTCACCAATCGTCATGATTTTATTCAATTTAAAGCACCACTAGACCGGCGTGCGATGGTTCGATGTAATGCAATTCATTTCCATTCGGCATTACATAATTAAAGAGTCGTTCGCTTTTGGTGAACTATGGAGGTGGAAAAACTTTCGATTGCATAATCGGAAGATAGCAATAATGGTCAAAAGGAACAGTCACTATTCAGTCCAACTAAGTGAACCCCGCGTGGTGCGCAGTCTATCATTGTTCCATTAATCATTGCAACCTTATCGTACGCCGGTCTACAAACAAAATGGAAAAGAAGCGAGAAACGCAAACCTTATCAGACTTTGAGGAAGAAAAATTATTCCACATCGACGCGATGTGCACCACGCCACGTCACGCCACGCCTGGGACACTGTTTTCCATTTCCGTCCGAAACAAATAGCGAAACGGAGGCCACGGCCATCGCTATCAGGTTCCGTTTGCGCCGTACTGTCGGTTCAATATCTACCATCTTCAATAATGGCTTCTTGGTTCGGCAAAAAAACAGTGCCTTTGGAAGGGCGCAAGGGGATCTGTTTTGAATAGCGATGGCGAGAAACAGAGTGATAGAGAGAGCGAGAGAGAGAGAGAGAGCGTGCAAAATCAAACGAGGAAACGGAGGACGTTCGTTGTCTTTCGTCCTATCGGTCGGTTGTAGCGCGTTCGAAGCTTTTTTTCTGTCGAAGAACGAGAAGACAACATAATTGGCTGGTGAATGGGAATGTGAGCAGAGGAAGTAGGTTGCGGAAGACGTCGTTGGGAACGTCGTCAGCTTCCGTTACGCTTTGAATTGAAAAGCCTTGAAGGCCGTCGACATCTCGTCTACAAATCGATCGAAGTGCATCGTACGCGCAAGGGCGCCGGTTAGTTAGCTCATTCATACAAAAAGCTTCCTTTTGTGTCGTGCTGTTGCTGCTGCTGCTGCAGGAAACTAGAGAAAGGAATCGTTGAAGTGTGACCCAAAAAAACACTGACACACTTTAAGCTGCTGCAAAGACAAACGATGATTGATCACGGAAGTCACGCGGAAGCACAATTTGCTGATGTAGCAACAATGTCAATGTGCTACAGGTAAAACAGGCTTATTGTCGCCCATTCCGTGGTGTATGCTTTCCTCGGAATCACCAAAGATGGTGATTAATATAACGAAGCGAGAGCATTATCTGGCGCTTTCCGACGCTCGCTCCAAACCGGACACGTTTCTCTCAAGCATCGCGGGGCTGGTAAATCAACACTGGAGCGTCCTTTACTCTACCCTCAAATACGACTTCATCAGATCGGGATCGGATCGGGATACTACCGGAGATAGTGAAGACATTCTTTCGCCCCGAAAAACGCTACAGGAAGTCCTTCAATCACACGCCACGGGACGGTACGGGACGCGGCGCTTGAAGATCTGCTCATTCTCATCCTCTTCCAGGGCTTCGAGAGCACACTCGTCGATAGCTCGTCGGGAATTCCGCCATTTGGCACGTTCCGTTCGTATTGGAATAACACGTGCCATTCCCTGGCGCCCGGGCCCGGTCCGGGACTCCGATTCCGCCCTGGCCTGGGTAGCTGAACGCGGATCGCATTGAATTATCTCAGATCTGGATGGATTGGTACTCCAGCAGTCCGAGGGTTCGCCTTTCGGAACTGCTGCTCGAGCTGCTGGAGAAGAGCCAAAGGAATCTGCCGCCGCCGCAGACGCCACCACCGCCACCACGCTGGCATTCCAATCGTGGACCTTACGGGGCACGATTTGCGTTCCTGAGTTTTCCTGACTTTTCCTGACAGCAAGTGAGAAGAGACAAATGTTTGAGCAGATAGTCCGCCATTCGGGGCGACTAGTTTCGTGGCTTGGCTTGGAGGAGAATAGCCACCACCGCAGAGGACGGACAGGAGGCATGGTTTGCATAATGCTTCTGTAGGTAAATTCATCTGCTTTAGGTAAACATTCCACAGGGAGTCGGATAGATAAGGAGTGCTCTTTAAATAGCTCCGATCCAAAGAGTTTTCCAAAAACTTTTTATCTCCGGTCCTGAAACAAAATTGAAACAAGTTAATTAGACCTCCCGGAGGGGTGGGGTCCGTGTTTTGATTAAACATGCTAACATATTAACGTGACGGACGGGCGTATGATGATGTGGGTTCCAATTATTTGAATATTTTTAACCCAAAAAAACGGTTCTTCGCTGCTGCTGGCCATTTTTGATCTGGGACAACACTAGGGATCCTCCAAAGGCCTGAGCGACCTCTCTAGCTTCTATCCTGCGTCAGGAGGAACAGTGGAATGCAGCAGCAACCCTGAACCCCGAAGCACATTATACCGCGTACCCGCGTCTTGATAAGGGTATCTAATTCAATGATCCCCCCCTCAGGGCATCAGTGCTCGACCGCTTTGGACACAATTTAATATGTCCCGGACACTATCCGGACGTATCATTAAAACCCCAGCCCCAAGGACCGTACCGAGACCGTCGAATCGAGATGTTTCGAAGATTCCTCATCAGATGAGCCCCAAATGGAAGTAATTTTTTTGTGGGAGGTTTTTTTTTATCTTAACTGTTTCCGAACCCCGACAGCAGCTGTCTTTATCTGTTGTTGTGGCATCCTGGAATCCTGGAGCGCATATCTACTCAACTGTCAAACGCCCATCCATCATCATTCTGTGATGAGGGAATTTCAAAATGTCAAAATGCTCCAAAAATGGTGGTGGAAGTAGGTGAAGGGACTGCCCATCCTTTGCCCCCGCGCGACGCAATCACAGCCCTGCTGGCACCAGCCGAGCGTCCATCTTCCCTGGGGCTGACGTGAAAAATGACGTCTTTATGTGGTTGTTTTGCTCCGAATTTCCCCCCCCCCCCCCCCCCCCCGGGGAGGGGAGAGGCGCACTGGAGGCCAAATCTTAAAGCTGACCTCATCGACGACGAGGATCCGATGGTCCGATGGACAGAGTGGACACAGTGGATAAACGCCAACGGGGCGCAGCTACCTGGCACTTCCGATTAGCCAATTCAACTTTCGGCTTCATGGCACACAGGGCGAGAAGAAGAGGAGAAGAAGGAGAAGAAGAAGCAGGAAGCCATTTATCAAACCACCTGAACCGTTTTATTAGCGAAGGCGGCCATGCATCCATCACCTTTCTCACCGACCAGTCCGGGGGCGGGGGACCGACAGACCGAGGACTTCCTGGTTTTATGACTTGCCCGCTTTGACCGGTCCGTCCGTCCATGCTTTTTCTTCTTCTGCTTCTTCTGCTTCTGCAAGGACTCAGACTTCGCTCAGACTCAGAGTGAGTGAGTCGAGGCTCGAGTTTGTGGCTCAACTTTGACACCGTCTTCGACTGCGACTCGACGACGAGGATCCTCGACGACGATGACGAGGAGCGTTCACTTGTTGTTGTTTTGGCGCCTTCGTTCGTCCTCCACATAATTACCCCTCCGTTCGGTTCGGTGCATGGCTTTGAATTATGAAGCTCAGAATAAAAGCGGGGGAAGGATTTCGTTTGGGATTATCGTTGTCACCCTCTTCAGTGGACGAATTTATAGCGAAATTAATTAACTACGACTAATGTGCCGCCCCTGCTCCGGCTCCGGTGCGCAGATTGTGATTGTGTCTCTCTACGCGTACACGTGCGTCCTGTACGTGGCATTCGATTGGAAGCCTCGCAGCAGCAGCAGCAGCAGCAGCAGCAAGGAGGAGCTATTAGAACGTCTGGCTAATCTTGTTAATTACAATTTATGTGACAACTTGGAAGCATCGTTCGAAGACGATCACAGGAACTGCTGGGTGGTGCTGGAGGTGTGGTTGCGGTGGTGGTCTACAAATTGATTGGACACGTGGTCGACAGAGATGTGTGCTGGTGTGTGTGAGTTGATGTGTTTTACTAACTTACACAAACTTGCGATAAATCAATCGCCAGTGGCCACGTCGGCGACGATGTTGTGCTTTCGGTTCGGTTGGAAGTAAACAATGTTTCCCTTGATTTAACATCTCCAGGACAGCGCTCCCTGGCATGTCCTGGGGTTCCCCGAAACTGGCAACAACAACCACAAATGCACTCACACACACACACACACACACCGCAACGGAGTGCACCAGAACAAATCATTGCACATTGGAGCCCACGCTAGGGAGAGAAGAGAGAGATTACACTTCCAAAAGATGCAACAGAGAACAGAATCTCCTATTTAGGGCACTGGAAACCCCCCCTCCCCGCTCCCTTTGCCATCAAGCCACCACATGACAGATGATGGTGTGTCGTGTGTCCGTAGATTCCGCTAAGTGCATTTGCTGTCTGTGGGACGTTGGGTTCGAAACGCAAACCTCCCTCCTGGAGCAACGCAGCCTGCTACGATGAGACACCGAGTGTTGCCTTTCAACGCTTGCAACCAAAATGATCTCGCAGAGTCCGAAAGAACTCCCTAGAAGAGTGTGTGTAGAATAACGTGCACGTATCTGTGTATGTGGCGCGCGTTGAAACGATTTGCCATCCTGACATTGTGTGGCGTAATTTATGAGGTGGAAATGTGATTTGCCCAGCACCAGCTCGCCGTGTGTTTGCTCTACTGCTGCCGCTGCTGCTGCCACGTCACTTCATGCTGTTCACACACACACATACGTGGCTGGTGAGATGAGACTTTCCTTCGAGTCCTTCGTCACTTTGGCGCTCGCTTTCGTCGTCGGTGTGTATGTTGATGCACCAGCTTCACCAGAGATTGTTGAATTAAAATGCATAGCCAGTGTGACGCTTGAGTGGTGTTTCGCTTTCGCCCGCGGTGCCCTTTGGCGCACCAGAGACGACGACAGGATGACAATACGTGGCCCGAGGCTGCGCGGAATCTTGATGCTTTCGCACCTTCGCACCACCTTTATGATTTACCGTTTGTTCCCCCGTCCAGTGTGTCGTGTGAACCAGTTTTTTGATTAGTTTTTGTTGATTTCGCCGTGCGCTTCTTTGGAGTTCGTGGAATAGAAGAGAGCGAGAGCCAGCAAAAAAAAAACACGCAACCAATGGTTACGTCGCTAGCGAGACTGCTTCGATGGCATTTCGCATTTCCATGACCGACTCTCTACACGAGCGCGAGAAAGCTGAAAATGAGATGAGAATGAAAAAGGCGAGAATGTCAAATCCCATACATTTGTGACAGCCTACTTGTATCTTTACATTTCCATTTGTATGGGATTTGACATTCTCAACTTTTTCATTCTCATCTCATTTTCAGCTTTCTCGCGCCCGTGTAGATGGAGTGTGACATTGTTTGCGCTCCCTGGTGGCCAACCTTGATTGTCAATGTTAAGAAACATCCAAAAACCTTTGCTTTGCGCACCTCGGTCTTTACATCTCATTTCGGTCCAAAAACATTCCACCGCCAGCGAAGCGACCGATTGATGTCCTCGAGCGAGTCGTAGCGCCCGATGATCCGACATTCGGAGGAATTTGGTCCAACGAAGGGGGGGCTGCTGATTAGAATTTAGCTCGAACCGAGAGGAGGATAAGACCAAAGCCCAAGACCGGATTGTTAATTTGGCTTCGCGCAAAATTAATTGGAAGCCCATATCCCCGTGCCCATGCCCATGTCCATGCCCACGGACCAAAAGGATACGCACGTGAGGACGTGCGGGATTCAATTTCGTGATTTCCACTAGCTACTACACGCCGGCGATCCGAAACCGAAGAAAGGAAATCGAATTCCGAGAAGGAATTCCGCAATCAGCGCTTGTTTACCCCCTTTTGTGTGTCCGTTGACCCGGAAGCCGTGTGCCATGCCATGCCGTGCTGACAATTGGAAAATGGAATCAACGGTCGGGAAGGGGGGGTTACCATTTAGCAGTTGTCATTAGGATGTATCGTCGAGCCCAAGTATTCCTCCTTCTCCACCGGGTGGGAAAGGATCTTCTACCACATCTTGGAGCTAGTTGAGGCCACGACGACTGCCTGCGTCTTTTCTTTGTGTCCTGGGATTAATTTCAATCAACAACTGTCCTTCAGCAATGGCGTTCCTTCTCCCCTCTCAAATACTGCCACTCGTTCGCAGCTGTTGTTTGATGTGTTCCACGGGCCGAGGATCACACGGAGGGGGGAGCGCAGATGACGATGAATCTCGTCTTTCTCGTCCTCTTCAGGAATGTGAAGTGTGCGTACTCAGCGCAACTTTTGTTTCCACCAAAAACCCCAACCCAGCCCAGCGGCCTCTACCTTTTCTTGTCTCGTCGACCATCCTCCCCCTCGACCACTATCTTCAGCAGCATTCCTAAGGGTAACCTTTTTCCCTTTAAATCCTCCCTCTCCTCCCAAAAGTCGCTTCCCCCCCTTCGTCGTCGAAAAGCGAACAATCGACCGTTGACGTTGTCATCGTCGTCGTCGTCGTCGTCGACCAACGTCCCTCCGATTTGTCGTACGATTTAAATGGATTCCAGCGAATTGGTTTGCTCTAGTGTATGTGTGTGTGTATGTGTGCGGGTCCTGGTGTCCGGGCAAAAGCACGAACCGACCGGTAGGCCGCCGCTAGCCCGGCCATGTTAAGAGATCCCAAGAGCCGAATGTGCCGTGACGTTCCGAAATCGAAACAGTATGTCTTGAGCCATTGAAGTGGCTGGGAATTCTAAGGAAACTCTCCCTCCAGCACACACACACGCACACACAGATACCCACACATACACTAGCAACATTGGTCGCGTCCTTTGCTCGTCCGGTCAGGTGAACCGGAGGCATTTCGCTGTTCCATTGATTTTAATGACCAATGATCCGACTAATCGGGCATGTTTTCTTGTTGCTGTTGTTGTTGTTGTTGTTGTTGTTGTTATTGTCGTTTGCGCTACGTTGTGTACACCCCCGCAAAAAAGGTACGTGCCTTCAATTGATGGGGATGATTCTTATATCTGCCTTTCCGTGTTCCATTTCCCAATGGAAGCGCCACCATCGTGACATTGGCCTTCGCTTGTTTGGCAGATGGGGGAGGGCCAGACTCAGACAAGTTGGAACAGCACAAAAACCAACGACGTAATGGCAGCTTAGCACCACCACCACCACCCCACCAATGCGTCAGCTGTTCTGCCCCACGGCCAACGAATTATATGCTGCGGAAAACTTGACGTTGGCCTTAATTTCAGTTTAAGTATCTGCAATTCGTTTACGAGTTTCACCCCACACCCCTCCCCCTTCCGCAGAGCACAATCTTACCTTTTTACAATCACACGCACACACTTGCACTGGGAATGTCTCTCTTTCTGTCTCGCACTTGTGTTTTTTCCCCAGGACGCGGGGACTTTTGAAATGGAAAATCCCCTTCAACCGCGTGGCGTGGACTGTTCCCGGAGGCCATTTCCGGGGACCAGTTGAAACCATTTTAATTTTACTAATGGTGGTAATTATTTTGCCATTTATCTTGCCACCCCGGTTTTTTGACCATCATTGCGATCGGCCGGTGGCCCGCTGGTGACCGCTTTACCGGCTTGAACAAGAAGGATATCGCAACACGGCACCGTAACGTCATCGTCTACTTCGATCGAGGTCTCGCTCACTCACATCTTTATAGATTAAATTGCTCTTCAAGAGAACGCGCCTAAACGGAATCCGTGCAACAATCGCTTCAACGCGACGCGACGATGATTAAGGCAGAATCAATCCTGACAAAGCAATTCATTGTTTGACATTTCTGTTGAGACAACGTGCGATCGTGGAGTTTGTTATTCAAAGCACACGACGCTCCCTCGTCTTGGCGTTTCGCTTGATTGATGAGTTTAAAGAACGTCAGGCCGGGCAGGTGACAGCGGTGCTCCTTCGCGCTAATTCTGTACCGAAGGCCCCCGGTAAGTCCGTGACAGTTGTGGCATTCAGAGTTTTGCGAGGGTTTTATTTTTTTTTTGGGAGGGGGAAACAAAATTCCACCGAGAAATTTAAATCCCAGCAGTCCGTGCAACAGAAGCCGACGACAGTAGCAGCAGCAGCAGGCGACCTTCCAGCAACACCCAAAAAGGCCAACACGGCAATGAATGTGTAAAGGGACGCCGCCTGTGTTCAAAAAGCACTTACCGGAATTATTTACGCCTCTCTCTTGGGACAAGGTGAGGCTCGGGAGGGGCGGCCCATTTTTTAACTCATTTTATGTTGGCTTTCGGACTAGCGTACTTAGCGAGCATTTCAATGAGATGTGCAACTCGTGGTGTGTGTGTGTGTGTGCACCTTTGCCTCCATGGCACACTGAGTGGGATTTTGGCCAACTCTCAACAGATGGAAAACAAGAACGGGACCCAATGGATGAGAGCTATAGAGCTCGAAACCCGACCCGAGAGGAGTTCCGAGAGGAAAATCAATTCAAAGTTTCCGCCTCGGCTCTTCGGCCGATTCTGGTCGCCCCCCTCCCTTCTCCCCATGGAGCATAACTTTAAAACAACCGTCCGAACGGTCCGAACGTCCGAGTTTCACTCTCTCGTTCGCTCGTTATCTCCCTCTCTCTCTCTCTTGGTTATTCCCTAGAACACAATGTTGAGCTCCCCGAAAGTTATCCCGAAATTGAATATTGATCTCGAGGATGTGATCGCGCTCGCCGGTGGTTCGCTCGACCCCCTCGGGAAATAAGATGGAAAGAGAAGTTGCCCGTGAGTGAGTCACGGGAGTTATGAAATGAATGCTTCTCAATTGCACTTCACGTTTACTGCTGCTGCTGCTGCTGCTGGTGCTCCGCAAAAGGGATGCAATAAATATCCGCTTTTGAAACAACTTTTGGTAACGGAAGAAAACCCGGGTGGACTGGGGGAGGATGGCGTGGCGGTGTGGTGGCCAAAACCACTGGCTGGCAAAAGGGTTACCATTTAAGGTGCAAAGATTAAAAAACTTTTGCGCGCATCGTGCACCGCGAAACCTGATGCTGTTACAGTAACCACCAAACAATGGGCAGGGCAGAGGGGGGGGGGGGGAGGGGGGGATGGTTCAGTGATCGGTAAGACCTTTAGCTGTGTGTGGTTTTGTATATTGATAAAGTTATCGCTACAGAAACTGGAATCCACGAAATGGTTATTACTTCTTTGCAGCACACCAACACACATAATACAGAGGAAGAAAATTGCCATCTTTACAGCAGCCAAAGGTGCTTCCAAGGTTGCCATGGTACCATCCGTCAAGTTGTTTCAACTTTCGCCAAGATGAATATCTAGTGAGCATCGATATATCATATCCATTACTGCGTAATGGACTCCTGAGAGTAGCACAAACAATGGCATCGAACGGGTGTGTGTGTGTGTCTTCCATCCAAGTGAAAGCCTCCAAACGTCATAAAACATACAAAGGGCTCTTCGCTGAGCTGTACTCCGAGCCAGTAGCAGCAGCAGCAAAAGGACAACATTTTAAAGTGCCACGAATCGAGAGAGAGCAGAGCAGAAGTGGAAAGTTTAATGCTACAATGTTGTTACAGTTGTTCGCAAAGTGACTCAAGGAAACAAAAACCGAAAGGGGGGGAAAAGGGGAGGATGAAACAACGTCATTAACCGGACCATAATGTTCTCGTGAACCGCCGCTGCCGTAGCATGTCACTACCGGCCAAAAGAAGGCCACCGACGACGACGCCGACGATCAACCTGCAGCTAGATGCTACATGAAAACCACTTCAAGTTGGTCGCGTCCAGGCTCCAGGTTCAAATACGGTGGCCGTTACTGGAGTAACCGATAAGGCAAGTTGCAGGCGGGAGGCCGTTCTTCTCAGTACCTCCGTACCGGCACCTTAGCCTCGGGGGAGCCTGTGTTCGCGCTGGTATGTAATAATACTGTTACTCCCTCCTCTCCGGCAAACATTCTGACATCGCTCTGGACACTAACTAAACAAGACTTCCGGAGGGCAACTTCAACGATCTTCAACGATGGTGCCACCATCATCGTCGTGTTCGTCGTCGTCTTCGCTGTCAGCGCAGCAAGTGCACTTAGTCATAACAAGGGCCAGCATCCCGCGTCCCGGTTCCTGTTACTGCAAGAGAGAATGTCTTCTTCCTCTACGCATTTCCTTGCATCTCTTCCTTTTGTCGACTTCTCTATCTGCGATGACAAGGTAAAGCAGCTTTAAGGGTTAAGTGTGCTTTTAAAGCAGCTAGATTGGCCTCTATCTGCCAGACCATCTGCCACTGCCAATGCCACTGCCACTGCCCCGATCTCGAATGGAAAAGCCGAGCAAATCCGCAAACTCTTGCCGTGCGGTATGTTGGTGGTATGCAGGGACTGGCTGGTACTACATCCGTGTCCTTAGGTGTCAGCTGCAGACATACTACCTACTGTCAGTCTGCGTGGAACTGCTTGGAACGGAGGGAGCATCTTCCGGAGGTAAAACTTTTGTACCTTCGCTGACCATCTTCCTGCCTGCTTGCTGGCTGGCGAGCAAGATGCTACTACTGCACACAACACGCACAACCGCATCCGGATCGATGTAACCGCGCGTGTGTGTGCTTGTGTGTAAGGAGCACTCTTGGGCACACTTACCGGAACCAGAAATCGGCGCACTTCCGCCAGCGCGTATGCGATGCGGGCGTGCGCTTCCGCCGGTGCGGTGTAGGTCGAGATTTCCACGTGCAGATCCTCCGATAGATGGGCGTACCGTGGGTCACCACTCAGCCGGAGCTCCTCTTCCTGCCGAGAAGGACGAAGGACGAAGAAAGTTAATAATCGATACAGTATGCGTTAGGGATGCTCGTCCAGAGCGTTCTTACCTTCTTTCGGTCGCGCATCGATCCCTTTCCCAGGACCGCCATTTTGCACATCGTTTCCTCCTGCAGCCGCTTCAGTGAGTTGCCTTTCGGACCGAGAAGTTTGCCGACAAAGTTGAACTGTTGCAAGAGAGAGAGAGGAAGAGAGACCGTGATTTGATGAGGCATCCGATGGCAATGGATGACATTTTAGAGGACGACGACGATGACGACGACGAGGGCTATTGATTCGAAATTGATCCATTTTCGATCAAGCTTTCGACTCAACTACTTACCTTTGGATGGTCTCTCACAGGAACTTGTACCCGTACCGCAATCTTGATCGGTCTGTCTCGTGTAATATCCAGCATCTTTTTCTTCTCGTGCACCACTGTCGGTGATCCTGTAGAGAGCAGAGAGCAAGGAGAGAGAAAGAGAGGAAGAGATGTAATGCAAAGGATCTGGTTCTGGTTGTTTCGCGTTCTGGAAATCTCTATCCCGATGATGCCGATGGCCAATCCCTGGCCCAGTTAATGCCCTGCCCTGCCTTCAGTTATGCTTCATTACATTGCGCGCGGTGTTCAATGCGATTTCAAGTCATTATCCTTTATGTGTACCTCCCGTTCCTCGGCGTTCCCGTGGGTACGTCGTCAAACCTAAACCGATCGAGGCCAATCGACCGAAGCGGCAGCAGCAGCAGTAGCAGCCCCTTCCACCGGCCGTTACTTAATGGAGGTTGGATAATTTTCACATCCTTTCTTATTAGAATGTACCCCGCTACTGGCTGCTGCCTCTGATGCTGTTGCTGACCGGAAAAGGTTCAGGGGCCGCCCCGTTCCTCGGATTCCCCCGCTGATTGATATTCATCACTTGGCTTTCAACGGGATAACGAAAACAACGAGCAGCGGATGTTTTTGGGGGGAATATTTTATCCTCAAACACCGCGAGACCGCGTTCCGTCTATTTCCCTTCCTCGCGGGTCTTCCTTCCCCTCCTTCTCTTCACCGTTCGCCCAGGGAAAACCATAACGAGGAGGGCTGGTGAAAAATAGTCCTCGTTAATTTACGTAACGTGCGCGGAATGGTAATAGGTTGTTTTGGCCAATGGTTTCGGTCGGTATTCCCGTCGTCCTCGGGCCGGCCTATCTCAAAATCCAAAACGAATGCACCAGCCCCGATCTCACCGAGGCATGTCCATGGGAATGATGGTGTTCATCATTTGGTTGGTCTTGCCTGTGTGTGTGTGAGAAAACAGTGTAACCAATAAATTCAAATAACATCTTCAGCTCTTGCGACACAAAGAAGAAAAAAACCTCATCAACATAAAGAGCCAACGCGGTTGGCCGCCGTCCATTTGCGGGATCTACGCAATGTGTGTGTGAGTGCAAAAAGTACCATTTAACCTTTCGCCAGATGTACTCCCTCGCGGTGGCGGTGGTAAGACACAGCGACAGGAAAACCACCGGCAAACACTCCAACCTGCTCCTGCTGTGGTGCGGGAGTAACATCCCGCGCCAAAAGCCTCACAAGACATATGGTCCTGGGGATTGGCTCGAGGTTTATCGATTTGCATTTTACGCTCGGATGAACAGCAGCAGCAGCTGCTGCTGCCGTCAGAGGCGACCGTAGCAATAAGATTTGGAACTTCATTCGGCATTCCTTGCACAAGGGGACAGGTTGCTGCGTTGTGGTGGTGGTGGTGGTGAGCAGAGGGATATATATGACACGAATTCGTCTTTCGGTAACGAGGAGCACCAGGTAACGCGGCACACTGCGGTACACCGACTCCTCGCAATCCTTGCGTCATCATCTGCTTCTGACAGCGGTTCCGAATGTGTGAAGCGGAAGGAAGAGGTCGAGCGTCTGAGATACACCGTAGCAGGCCGTGAAGAATCCGCGTTCACGAGGAATGTGTTTTCTTCGTGTTTTTTTTTCGTTTTTCTCTCTATCGCGCAAAATGTAAAATACCTCGAGCACCGTTTGTCTTGTAGCCCTTCTTTTACTTTTTGGTTACGAAGCGTCCAAGTGAATTCAGAAGAAGAACCTCTCGAACCGACGGTGCCACAACTTCATCAAGCGTTCGGTGTCGGTGTCGATGCTTTATGCTGCGGTGCGATACGAGGGACGATTTGATGGAAGTAAATATTCGCGCGCGACTTTCGCGACCGGTGGTGGAAGCCCTTTTTTACGAGCTCAAGTTTTGCAACAAATGTGGTCGCTCTCCAGTGGCCGTGTTTAAAAATAACCTTTTGCACCCGCAAAACGCAAAACGCAAAACGACGGAATATTGATTCCTGTACGCCTTGACGTGTATGAGTATATGTAGAGCGTGATACGGCACGGCGAGGCAGAAGCAACGATCGTCTTATCGTACCGTAACCGGAAAAGCTGCCTGATAACTCAACTGAGAGCTTAGCGACAAAGCCAGCATGCTGCTGACGTTTACCCTCCTTACCGTTTGCGCTTCGGTTTTCGCTTCCACGGTGCCGCCGCCGTCGTCCAAAAAATCGGATCAATTTGTTCGCGCTGCGGCTCACCTTAGCGTCGTCAGCGTTGACAACAGCGTTTTGCTGTTGCTGGGGGAAAGGTGTGGCTTTTGGTGGATTTATGCATCGATAAAATCCGGGACCCGGTGGGCACGTGTGACATGTTGACGCGGCGCCGACGGCCACCGATGTTTGCTTGCCGATGGGTACATGAATCGCACGTCTCAAAACGTGCCTCATCGAACGTCGTTGGTTTCGTGACTTTCGTGGCGCGTCTGGCGTGTGCAAATCGACAAACGGAATCACATCACACACACGCGCGCGCCCCCGCTGGCGGACGATAAGAACAGTTGACAATTTGAAGGAAAAGAAAAGGCTCCTCCTCCTCCGTGTATTTGTGCGCCATGTGGCAATGTGTGAACAATGCTCACATCTCAGAAAGCGTTGGTTTTTTGTGTTCAAATCGGTTGACAATGCTTTTCGAGGCAAATAATTGTTGGTTTTTGGATGAATCCTGGTGAGTGCTGGCGGGTGTTGGATGGAAATGCCACACACACACAGTCAGCTTCAAGACTTACAATGGCGTTGGGTTACGTATTGTGAATTTCTTCTGCTTAATTCGAGGCTTTGCTAACACTTGTACTTGAATTGTTGTTCGACCGGTGCTACGATTGAAAATGTATTCGCCAATGACATAAAACCCACAGCTTACTTCGATTACAACTGCTAGCCTCTCGTTAGCGTCGTGCCTCTTAGTGGTTGGCATGTCGACCTGATTATGTAACATAACAACCATCTGCCTACCGTTAACCGACATGTGGTAAATCGTACTGGATGAATTTGACCAGCTTCTTACTGGAGGTAGGAACACAGAAACATCAAAAGGATTATTTTGCAACTGATAGCTTCTTCGCTTAATCAATCACATAACACTTGCATAACATCGTATAACAAGCAGAACTCAATCAGGTCGGCTTGCAACGACCACGTTCACGATTTAAAACAGGAATCATCATACGGTGCTTGGTTTTCTCTTCCAAAAGGATACTGAAACGAGCTACGATAAGTCGTTGAATGTCGTTTCAGATCTTTGAATAATGGTTTTTTCTTTGATAAGTTGATTGGTGATATGATAAGGTGACAAATGATAAAGTTTTTGGGGACTTAAATGAATGCATGCTTCTAGCTGAATCGATTCAAGGAAAAACGTAATACAGCTCCACCATTTAATTAGAACAACAAATGAGACCTGATGATGGTACAGTGATCCTTTAAAAAAGCTTTCAAGTTTTCACATTGTTCAGCAATCGGTTTAATGTCAGCTCTGTGTTTTAAAGCAATCCAAGCGTGGTTTTGAACAATCAACGCAACAACTCGGTTGCATCAAACTGCAACCTCCAGAATATTTCGTTTCGGAAAAGAATTCAATGCTAAGTTCAATACTAAAAGCTAAATCATTTTACAACTGCTTCGTTTCCAGCTGATAATAGACGTTGTACAACTGATAATAGACACGACAACAAGAGCAGAATACTCAGTATCAGTTAACGAATTGTGCCATTTAAGGCATCAATTTTGATCAAACAATGTTTTAAAATTTCCATCGCTAACGCCGTTAACCATTCTGCAACGATGTTGGTTCATCAATTCCACCTTCTACCTTCCAGAACTGTTAACCTTCCTACCATCCTCTCTACTACCAACGAAACGCCGGCGTAACGGTCAAACAAATGAGGAACGAATTCAGACCCCAGACACCGCTCCCTGTTTCGCTTTGCATCAGCATTTTCGACTCCCGAAACGACCAATCGAAATCTAAATTGAATGATGACAACATTCTGCGGAGGGAGGGAAACAGACAGGAAAAAAAAACAACCAACCGTCCAGCCGACCACCCCACCGTTTACCGTATTCGATGACGATGCGCATCGATCATCGTGACGGTGTATAGGGCCTTCGGGTGCGGGGGAATCGGCTCGAATCACGGAGCTTCCTGGAAAGAAAGCAATGAAAAAACCCGCAAAACAAAACAAGAGCCAAAAAAAAAAGCTTCCAACTCGAACTCACGCACATGCGATGCCGCTTGTGAAGTCAAATCGATCCCACCGTAGCAAGCTGGAGAGCTGGAATTGGAAATGAAATCTACCGAAAACCTGCTCCACTACCTCGCTTCTTCCTCTCCCTCCTCCTCCTCGCAAGCAAACGACAAATCGACAGAACGAAATGGAAATCGACTGGCCGACGATTGTTCGTGATCGGCAAATGGCCGTTGGGCAATGGTGCGATGGCGCAACGGACGGTTTGTTCACCCTTTCAGTCTACTAACCATAACACACACACACTCGCACACACACACACAAAGTCAATCGTCCTATGCTGCTATGTTCCGATTGGTTTGACATTTCCGTTTCTCTTCCCTTAAACCGAACGAACCACCGGCCCCCCTCGCCAGCAGCACTCCGGAAACAAAATGTATGCATAACGAACGTTCGGGTGTTTGGGGGAATTCAAAGGAGGCCCTGGGTTCCGTTTTCCCACCCCCCGGCTATGTAAACGATTTGCTCCGAGTTTTGGTTATTGCATTTTATTTTTAAGCGAGTTCGATCCGATGAATACATTTCAAAGGATACGATACGACCGATGGCCACAATGTGGTTCTTCGCTGTTCGCTTTACACCAGGTAAGAACCATTACTGGCAAGCATCGAATGCTACTGACTAGACTGTTGGCTTTGTTTAGAGAAACCAAAATTGAATAACCAAAACGAAGGTGCATTAGCATAACCACAGTCGATAGTTACTTAATCTGGGGAATGGGGAATGGGCTGCCGAAAATAAAAAAAAACAACCATTCGATCGGCAGCCATCGAAAACATGGCAATCAATAAAGTTTACACGTATCAATTTGGGCGCGTAAATCTTGTGACCGCCATCAGCAGCAGCAGCAGCAACAACATCAAGCACCAAGCACGACGGCAAACGGGATCCATTTTTCATGTCCCTTTTCCCCGCGCGCGCGTTGGTCCGCGAAGGAGAAAGTCATATGTTTTTAGATACAGCCCAGGGTTGCCCCGTTGGCCGGATGTGCCGAAGTATCCCTTCCGGAGCCGGGGTTGCGCCGGCGACGAGAAGCCCGGCAATCATCGTCGATGAGCACCGAAGCCTCTCCGGAAATGGACTCTCGGTAAGGTGAGGGACAAAGAGGCCAAGAGATACCGATTTTGGACCCTTTTTCATCGGAACCGACACTACCCAGGGGGCATTTGAGATGGGAGGGGGATGAGAAAGAGGGAAAGAAGCTTCCTGAAAGTGAAATTCGTCCGAAGAAGGGCCCAGGGGAAGCCAGCAGAATCCTGTTATTGGATTAATCAAGGATGGTTATCTGCCATTCTATCCCTTGAGGGGAGAGGGTACTGTGTGGTCAAGAAAGGTGGCGAGGGAAACGGAACACACGACACGATGAAAGGAAAGAGAGAGAGAGAGAGGGAGCAAAAGGGCCTCGAGAGCCAAAAGTTTTCTTACCCGGGCCAGGCCAGACCAAACCAAGATCCTATACTTCATTCTTTTGCCAAAAAAATAAACCTTTGGTCCGAGATTGTCCGAAGCAAGAACCCTCTGCGGGGGACCGGTTCCGCGTTATGTATATTCGGGTCCATTAAATCCACGCGCACAGCATTCAATCGAGCTTACAAACGTCGGTCAGTCGGTGGCTCGTAAAAACACTTCTTTTATTGGCTTCAAATTGGGATCCGCGCGTACCCGGTCTTCCGGGGGTTTGCCGGATGTCCAGAGAAGCCCGGTTCGGTTGTGTGCGCGGCTGCGAGTGAGTGGCACTCGTCGTCTCCGAACAGGAATCCACGCAACGTTATCGACGGTGATACCGAGAGCCACGTCGGCGCCACGAAATTTTACGATTACACGGGCGATGATGGGAATGATTAGAATAATAATTAATCTCTCTATCTCTTCCCCTTCCTCGCTCTCTCTCTTCAGGTGACCTATTTCCCGGGACCACCGCAGATCATAAATTTCAGCATCGAGCGTGAAATATTTTATTGCATATTTCCGGGCGCTGCTGCTGCTGCTGCTGCTGCTGCTGCTGAGTGCTTTTATGCTCGCCATTCATCAACAACAACACCAACCGACCGCGATCGATCGTAAACTCAACAGGCCGGCAATACCAGGACAGGATTCGCTAATTCGGTGCTCCGGTCGGTCGAATTTCGATCCGAGGTCAGAAGGCCCCCCGGTTTGGGGATAGCTGCTTCTAATCATCATAGACGGCCGTGCGCGCGCTCGCTCTATCGATTATCATCAAATAAGCATAAAATTTAAATTGCTATTGATTTTTGGATTTCTGTTGGATTCTCCCTACCCGGTCGAAGCGAGGAACAGGAGAGAGGAACCCCCGCCCCCCCTCCCATCCGGTCCGGTGGGATGTATAAATTCAAATCAACTGAATGATAGCAACGTAGAAATAGCGTGGAATACATAGTACGAGAGAGAGAGAGACAGTGGTCCTGAGAGTTTCGAACACCCATTTCCCATTTCCACGCAGTCCAGCTGCTAGGCTGCTGGCTGCTGGCTGAATCATTCGCAGGCCACACAGTCGTACTACTAATTGCTTCGGTTCAATGAGCCACCATTCCGGAATGGTGCTCGTGATCTCGTAAGGATTCGCTTTCAACCAATTCAAAGCTTTAGATGATATTGATTCCAGCGAGCGAATGAGAGAGAGACAGAGAGAGACTTTATAGACGAGTTTCTAGCGTTTGTGTTTTGGTTTAGACTCGAAGGTTTAGACATCTTCAACACTGTCGGTAGCTGTCTAAGAAACCGTGTTGTGGTGTTCGTGGCACCAGCACGTGCCACGTGGCATTACGACTTGCTAGTCATCCTCCTCCTCCTCCAGCACTGCTGCAACTCATCACCATCAATTAATGATGTGGTTGTTGACGGTACTTGAGGAAGAAAGTGTGCTAGCGCGGGGTACGGAGCAAGAAGACGCCAGACCACTTTAACAACCACCGAACGTTAGAGTTCTCTCCCGGATCGTCAACTGCAATTGCGCCTGCATTAAATGCCAGAAGTAGAGACGTAAAAGACGCCACGTCTGGTGTGGAAAGGCGAAGGCGAAGGAAAGTGCACTCACGCGGCCGCCGGTTGGCCAAAGGCGCGTCGGTTGAAGCGATCGTAATTTGCAAGTCTACCACCGCTCTTCAACAGAAGGTACAGCATGGTGTGAGTGTGCGCCAAATGGTCGCCGGTGAAAATGGGGGGTCTCCGGGGAGGAACACTACCGCTTTGTCCTTGCCATGGCATGGCATGAATGTTTGAAAACGAATTGTTATGGAGCTCTCTTCTTTTCCTTCATTCTGTTTCAGAGATCCTTTCCCGTACGAGAAGCTTGACTTTACGTTTTGCTACATTTTGAATGAGCTCTAAATTGGAGTGTATGCTCCTCTATGTGTGTGTGTGTGTCCATGTGGGCGAGTGCTGTGGAATGCATCTGCATTAACCCCCTTTTTGAACCCTTTTTCCGCCCTCCCCTTCAGTCAACACTTTGTGCCAATGTGCCAGACCGGAGCTACCGTACATTGGGACAAATACTAGAAGAAGTGAAGTTTGGCGCAGTACTGGCACTGCCGGCGTGCCTCATTATCTCAACTCAGAAGTGTCAATTTTCACAAGTTTCCGGTCCGGAATTCCCAAGCACTTGGGTGGTTGAGTGGTTGCGGAGTAGAAGCGAGGGAAACCACTCAAGAGCGAGCGCTTATAATTCGACATAACTCTTGTCCTCGCGAATGTGGGCCACATGTTGAGGGGGAGGGGGCCATGAAGCCCTTCATAATTGCTCGCACTCCCGCACTCCCGCACTCGGTGACACTTACCGGAACTGCTGCTGTTGCTGTTTCGCGAGGATCGGTCGTCGTGTAGTCCCATGCTAGTTTTCATCATATTATCCATCACGCTCGCTATTTCCATACTAGTACGCTGCACCTGTAACACATTCACTCTCTCTCCCACCCTCCCTCTCCGTCTCCCCTTCTCCCTTGGGCAACACACCCAACACTGGTTCTGCTACGGAGCACTGTTTGCACCTGTACCACTCTGGAGGAAGAAATTAATGTTTCTGAATTAATCCTTCGGTCGGAAACACATTGGGTCGTTATGTATTCAACATTGTAAAAGTTTGTTCGCTTGGCAGAACCCGTGCTGCACTTGCTTCACTCAAAACTAAAACTAATCGTAAAACCACCGAAGGACAAAGGCCTCAAAAGTCCATTGGAAACATTGGTTCATTCAGAACAGTTGGAATTTTCGTAACGAAACACGACACGATCATCAACGTTGCAACGAGGACATGTAGCAATCTGAAAGAAAAAGGGAGAGAAAAGCGATATGTTAATATGCAGTTGTGGTTGTCGTAGCCATTAACTGTAATCTGGTAATGATTTGTTTTCGTTTGCTTTTCTATGGAACTCAAACATCGTACTGTAAGCTTGTGTAAATTGTTACCATGATTTTTAGACTGAAAATCATAATTATTGAAAAGTATTGTACGTAAGTATTTTGTTAAAAACCAATGGTCAGTTATTATGTAATGTTCTTAACATTTTTTGTAGCTTCATTATTCAGTTCATTAGTTACGAAAATTCTCTTAAAAGTCACTGGAATAGCTATTCAATTCAAGTTTTCAAGATATCATCCCAATCATTACTTGTATTAAAAATTATTAAATCATTTGGCTCAGAGGAAACTCAGGTATCTTCTCTGTTCAATAGTTCTCATTGAGTAGTTAATGAGAGCGGTGGAGGAATCTTCTGTGGAAGGTCAAAGCTTGTCAGTTGTAGCCCCGGATAAGTAAGTAAATAAGTAAGTTAATAAGAAAACCACTTAACTTGTAACAGCTTTTATTTTTAGGAACAGAATATTTACAATTTGTTTAAAAGTATTTGTAGGAAGTAATGGTCTATTAAACCTAACTTCCATTACCGAGTATTCCATTCCATGTAATTGATGAATTATATGAAATTGACAGAAGAATTTAAATTGTGCGATCAGCTCTAACTATTCTAATCAATTCGGAATCATGGCGGAAATTTGGCCATTACTTAACGTCATTACTACAGTCGTTAACGAATATTCTACCATTTATAAACGATCATTTTTAACTATCAATGTTAGAGACCAAAACCACCAAAGTTTTGTCACCAACAATTTAATTCTTAGATTTATTCATGTTCAAAAACCATTTGGCTACCTCTAGGTCTGGTCGCTGGTGATTTTTTCTCCCCATAAAAGGGAGAAAAAGACGACTGTATGTAGGTTAAGCTATGGTACACCAATTAGGAATAACTCACGCTTCAACAGCCACGCTTACAAGGGCTCTCTAAAACGATTTAAGCGAAACACAAAACCAACAGTTAGTACCCTTGAAATCGCTTTTACAACTGACGATGCTGCTGGGTTGGGAAGCAAAAGCAAAAGCAAAGGCAAAAAAAAATGCCCGTTTCTCTCTACCCACCGAAGGCCATATTTATTCGGTTACAAAATAAAATTTCAAACTTTTCACATCGAAAGTTTACGCCTTTATTGCATTGTACTATCCTGTCAGAGGCAGTTTAGAACGTGTGTGCGGGCGCGGATGCGGCTGACAGGACGAAACCACCACCACCATCATGAGGTCAAGATGCAATGACGGCGTCGGTATGGCTGATGGTGTGGTCGGCAGCGGCGACGCGCACTTGCAGAACAACTACTATGCGCCGGGGGAGGGAAAAGTTAGCCAACAACCGCGACCTCTCCTCGACGCCGGGGAACCGCGATCCTCACCATGCGCCTCCATCGCCACTCAAATGTAGCGAGTGTAGCGTTGGGGCCACAAGTGAGTTGTGTTGCAAAACTATTGCCAACCTCCCCTTCCCAACTACTACTACTGCCTCTGTCTAGTGGTCTGGTGGTGCTCCATTTGCACCGTTTTGCATTGGCACCGGGTCCGGTGCTCGCTGATGATTCAATTTATCAATGAGGAAGCACAAACTTCGTCAACTTTGTTATCAACTCGCAACTGTGCTGCTGGTGCTGCTGCTGGCCAGGCCAGTCACCAGTGTCCAGGGAATGCAACATAGCCTGGGAAACCGGGTAGCTACCACATCGCAGCATAAATTGTGTGGCCAATTGCGAGGGAATGTTACCGACAGTAATAAAGTGCCGACACCGTTACTAGCCGGTGTTAGAGCATTAGTCAGAGAGAGATAGAGAGAGAGAGAGAGAGAGAGAGAGAGAGAGAGAGAGCAACTAAAAGTTGCCACCTGTGCTGGCTAGGAAGTTGCCCAGATTGAAACACTTAATTTACGTTCTTTAACCTTTCAACTACTCGAACCAACACTGTGCAACTTCCTTATGGAAAACAACACACAACGCATTTTGTTTGTGTGTGTGTGTGTGTGTTTAAGCCCGGAAGGATCACTCCCGATATTGCGCGAAGCGGAGAAATGTAACGTAAATAAAGCAGAAAAGATTAGCATCGCCCAGCCAGCACCGCCTTCGCCCCAAGAGAGGCGTGAGTGGAGCATATTTTTGGCATATTTTTAATAACTGCTTCGAGGCCCAGCGCCCCAGCGTGCACTTCGTTAGGCTTCCTGGAGATGTGGATGGCCCTGGGTGCTGCTGGTGCTGGTGGTCCATTCATTTCCATCATATCAAATTCCGAGCGAACGAGAGCTTTATCCGGATGATGGTTGGTCGGGCCCTCCCCCCTCCGGATCCTTAATCCCTCCGGAATAGAAGTTGACCTGCGGCTTGCCAGCGAAATAGAGAGAAAGAGAAAGAGAGGGAGCGACGTTGAGATATGTATTGGTAACCTCGGAGGCTTATCCGCAACACACAAAGCATCAGCAGCAGCAAAACAGCATCACCCCCCCCTGGGGGAGGTGGTTGGTCATTCCACCCCCTCCAACGAGCGATGGTCATCGAGCCGTCGCGAGGGATGAAGTTTGCTTATGTTTTGTCCATTTTCCAAAGCCAACAACACCACACCACCTCCTCCTCCTCCTCCTCCTGTTTTGGCCACCAGCAGCAGCCGGCTTGGTCTGTTTGTGTATTTTCCTTCGCCTTTCTCCGCCATCATTCGCCAAACACAACGAAAACGAGAACGAGAACGAAACAAAAAAACAACAACATGCTAGAAATGTAGTTCCCGTCGACGGCGGACGGGCAGCTTTGACAAATTACTTCCTCGACCGCAGCGTTCTGCTGGCCACGATGCTGCTGCTGCTGCTGCTGCTGCTGCTTGTGCTTTGCGTTCTTATCGATGGCAACGTCGTCCAGCCTCACAACGGCGGTGATCTCGCTTTTTTTCCACGAAAAGGGCGTTGAAGCTGCCAGTTATTGAGATGCCCTTTTTTGCCTTTACCGGCTGGCCAGCTGTGTGTTTGAGGTGAAGTGTCTCTCAATTTCTTCCCGGAATATATAACCGCCCTGGTAAGGTGGTGGCGCCATGCTGGTGGTGACAAGGATTTGCTTCATTTCATACTTCACACGAAGTAGAGCTTCAGACCATCGTCGCGGCAACGTCTCGCATTTCCTTCCATCCATCCATCCATCCATCCATTCATCCATTCCAACTTTTGGGCTTCCGTTTTGGGGCGCGTGGTTTTCGCGAAATTTTTTTTTGGGGGTGAAGTTTTCAATGGTAAAATCCGGGAGCTCTTTGTACTGGAATGGAATGTACCCGGGAAACAAGCCGGGGTGGAAATAAGGGGAGGGGAGGGGGGGAAACCATAATGTTGGTTCGATTGCATGATTGAATTAAAGGAGGAGCAGGCCTTTGGATAAAGCGGACAACAAAACGACTCACTTTGAATGATCTTTTGTTACAAAATTATGCGTTTGTTTATATTTATCGTAAATATCATATTGAAACAAAACAAAAACAATTCAATCAAATTATTGAAAAACAACTTCAAGTACGTTGGAACGCGGTTTAATAAAAATGTATAACATAGCAATATGCTTGACAATATGTATGTCAAATATGGCAAGTATGTCTGTCAAAATGCACTTTGTTGAGTTTATGAGATGTTTTGTTAGGTTTTTATTAATTTTTTTCAGTTTTGGCAACTTTTTACTCAATAATTTTACTCAAAAAATATATTATTAAATTATTTGTCGTTAAAAAAACAGTATTAATCTCTTTAATAAAAACTTGATGATAATACCAGGGAGATGGTGCTCGGAATAAGGGATTAAAAGTACAAAAGAGTCAGTCCCGCAGTTTACGACAAAGATCTAACTTTGAGAACATTGATTTTGGGCAAATGCACGGATGTATCGTTGTCTTTTTTTCCGATTGGTCGACACTTTTTATACAAATTTCTCGCGCGATTCTTCCACAATAAAAAAACAAAAAATTCTTCCTAAATTAAACATTTGTCAAACGAAATGAATTGGTTCGCCTCGGTTAGCCAGTACTAGTGGTCCCACGTGTCCCAATTACCACCCAATTTACACTGCGTTGAACTCCGCAGGTCCTGGTAACGGATGATTGAAGCACATCCCTTTTCCAATAAAAAAACATTGTGGGCTGCATTCGTGCGGGACAAATTGGATTTTTCATTTTTTAATCTTCATTAATTTGCATTTACATTGGCAGCGCAGCGCATGTTCTGCGGATGCAAATGCAGATCCACAATACCGGTGCCGGCGGGGGTGTAGCGTGCCCATTCTTCCACGTTCCACGAACACCCCCCCTCCAGATGACCTAACGGGGACTAAAGCTCGAAAATCAGATACAGGGAATGCTTTTCAGCTGCCAGATCTGGGCACCTTTCACTCCATTTAATCGTCAAATTTTCACTGAATATCTCTCCGGTGATCCGGCAAGCGTGAAAGAAAGACGAGAGAGAGAGACGAGAGAGAGAGACGAACATTCCAGGCTCCCATGGACATGGAGATGGAACATGGGAATTCATTAATGTTTTAACATGCCTCTCGCAGGCATTCGTTATTTGTTATTGTTTCTCGTTTCGTGT
The DNA here is from genome assembly GCF_943734745.1 of Anopheles darlingi. Lineage (NCBI taxonomy): Eukaryota > Metazoa > Arthropoda > Insecta > Diptera > Culicidae > Anopheles > Anopheles darlingi. Next base: position 22,779,453 of record NC_064874.1, on the reverse strand, counting down.
TAATTCATTATTTTCATGGAAATGGCCTTGCTCGGGGATACTGGAGGGCAAACACAGACACACAGACACACACACACACACATACGAACGCACACAGTGATACCGCATCGACCGCCATCGTTCCGACATTCAAACTGACGGCTGGAATACGAAATGCAGTTGAAGCTTTTGGAGGTTGTCGCCATCAGTCGGTGTCTGTTGTCATCGTCGTCGTTGTCGTGGATCGTCGTCGTCGTTCTACCGGTGGGGATTTACCACGCCGGTCATCATTTGACTTTTGTCCGCTGTCCGTAGCCGCTGGTTACCGGGAACAAAGCATGCTGGGACAGATGCTTCGTGATTGAATTGTTTAACGAAGTCATCATGCTTTCATGATGATTCGCCATTCCGCGCTTGCATCTGGATGCAGCTTAGCTCCGGCCACTGAACCAGAAAACCGTGACCGTTCCCGTCGATGGTCACCACCGGAGTCACCGAAAACCGACAGGGGCCATTAAATGTGCTATCGTCGTGGTCGTGTTTTCTGCAAAGCGGGAACCAACGGTTCCCTAGCAACGGTTTGCTGGATTGGGGTTTTTTTTTTTTTAATGCATCTACCACACATTGGTGTAGCCCAATTTGCATTTCACAAACCCTCGTGGATTCGTGACTAACGATTACAATCACGCAATCACACGTACGTGTGTACGGGGTGCCCAAAAACCTCCCCTGCCCCCCGGAGAATGAACCACAAATTGGAGCGTGTGAGCATCGGAGCATCGTTTTGTCCGGCCAAAGACCACCAGATCGGATTCGACGTAATGAACGGGGCCAAACAAGCAATTTCACTGGGAATTTAATTTCCTCTCCGGTTTCCTCGGCACTGCTTCCTTTTGCTGGTCACCCCCGGGCGACAGTTCCAATGTTTTATGCAGGTCCCGCGGACACTGCGCAGCGCAAGTTGTTTGCCGTTGGTCGTGAGCGCGATCCTCCCTCCACGCGCCATTTTTTTTTTAACCGCGTCCTTTCCCTCTAGAACCCCTTTTGCCGATTGTAATTCATTTCAATTAAGGATTTGTGGCTGGACAATAGTTTTGCAAATGAAAAAGTCAGTATTTGAACTAACGGAAGCGACATTCTCTTACAGCAAGCGTTTGCCTTTGGCAAGGGCGCTATCGACGATCGATTATCGAATTCATGTGTGGCTTTAAGGCTAAGGTATTTACTTTCTTTTATTCAAACTTTCTTTCTATATTTTTCCAATAAAAGCTCATCCTTTTGTGAGAGTAGTGTAAAATTTTTGGATCATATTATTGTGGTCAATCAAAACGTTTGGAGCAAAGTTGATAAAGATATTGATTTTTCAAAATCTTCGCTTCATATATGACTCAATGCATCTCGCTACTTTTCCCAAAACCAACGTTTTTAAACATCTGCACACTATTTGCCAGGGATTTTTTATAATAATGGTTGATCTTTTTTCTTTTAACATCTAAAACTTATTTTTTGATACAAAATTGTAAAAGCATTACTTCAGAATGCAACCAAAAATAGAAAAATGAAAACTCCACAAGAAATTAACAAGGTCACTAGGATAAACTTATAGCAAATAACAAAGGAATATCGATTTGTATATTTCCAATGATCCAGCAGAAAGGGGCATGATGAGCACCGAAAACAGTACATTTTTGCAGACTTGCCTTTCTAGATCAGATGCCATGAACGTAATTTTTAACAAATTAACTAACCAATATCCTACCGAGTATTCTTGAAAAGTTTTAACTTGGTGTGTTTTGTTTTGTAAAAAGATAAAGTTCAATGGTTTCTTCCCAAAAAAATCTACAAAAACGAGCCTTTATTTGACTCGAATTAACCTTAACCCCACCCTTAAGACCCTCATCATCTCATACGCCAACGCCAGACACGATACGATGTTATGCTTGCACAGTTTATCAACGGGAAATTCCAGTCCTCGCCACACTTTCAATAAACACACCAAGAGCGCGTCTGTCGCGACATCGCATTAAACGGGAAGCGCGCGCAGTTTCCGGTTACAGGCAGGACCAACAACGGATCGTCTCATCAGCAGCACCGAAGGTTGTTACTGCCAAAGCACCCGCCAGCACCCCGTTGGTCGTTGGTCCGAACCGGATCTGGCCACGCTCCAAAGCGCGAGCGATATATATATGCTGGTAAACTATTGGCAACACTCGGTTCCACGTGACGCGCGGAACCGTAAGGCAAAACCTCATCAATCACACGCGCACCCTCAACCCCCGTGGAGTGGGAAAAAAGAGAAGAGGGAGAAGGAGGAGTGGGGGTTTATTCAATGCCCACCGAGTGCATCGACATCATGCAACCCGTATCCCGGTCGCATCCCATGTCAGCGACAGTAGCAACCATTCGATATGTTATCCCTTTTCAATGTACAACAAATCCTGCGCTGCGAACCGTCAAACCCGAGATACGACGAAACGCCCTTAGGAGGTCCCACAGGTCCCCCCCAGGTTCCCCACAAACCGACGCCATTGCACTTCTTTCTCTCCTCGCCCCTTTCTGGCGACGAGTCGCC